>NW_022196905.1:241825091-241831703 GCF_008632895.1 Mastomys coucha
TGGAAACCAATGTCATTAACTTAGAAATACAATCTTATCACAAGCAGAACCAAGTTACTAGAACTTCTTTATCCAGACTTTGTTTGTCTTGGGAAGACATTCATTCAATTGTATTTGCTGAGAGCCTCTCACTGCGATGAGTTCTAACCTTAGTGCAGTGCTCAGCAACACAGAACAAAATCAGTCCTTTTTAGAATGCACACTCTGGATGGGGAGTCTCAATACTAACTCAAAGCTACATACATAATTCCCAAGCTACTTCAAATAAACTCCATCACTCTGTACACGGGCATAATGTGGAAAACGGATCCAGTCTGAAAACCAGACGAAGAACTGAGGAGGCAAATCACATTAGAAGTCTGACAAATAATTTGACACTGAGTAGTCAAAGGGCAGGTCCAAGTAAGATCGAGTGCCAAAAGGCTCTGTGGCAGGAAAGAGCCTTGGGAGTCTGGATAACTAGAAGGAAATCCATAGCTGTAACTAGGAATGAGATGTGGATGACCAGTAGACCAGTTCAAACCAAGCACAATGCTGTGCTGAGGATTTAAGATAGAGTAACAGGTAAACAGTCTTAGATATGGGTTTTAAATTTTTTAAATCTTGATGTTGTGTGGTAATTGGGTTATTGGTCCCTTTGAAAAGAAGGGAGGCAGAAAGACTGAATTGTGGGTTATTGCAAAGGCCCCACAATCATCAAAGATGATGAAGTTGGACTTCAGTAGACGTTGTGTGTTTTTTCCTAGAAGGAAGTTTGTTCATCCAAGATAAACTGCCAATGACAGAGCATAGAAACAATTCTGCTCCAGTGAGTTCACTTATGAAAGCATGCATGGCAGATTTACAGACGCGTAAGTGACAGAGGTAGCTGCACCATGGAAAAGGCCCCCTCCATAGTGAAGACTCATGAGAACTGAATCCTGGAGTTTCCAACAAACTTAAAGGCAGTTCCACCCAAGAGTTTACTACCCCAGCAAATTATTTATTAATTTATAAACGTGTGACTCTTGTAGCTTTCTGAGCTTCCCGAACCTCTTTAGTTTCAGGAACTAATTGAGCCTTGCAAGCTTGCTCAGCTTCCTGAATTTGAGCCCTCCTTCTCAGTTGTTTCAACTCAGAGGAACTGGCTGCAGAGGAGAGGAGACACATGAAGATTTCTATAAGGTAAATAAGCAGAAGTTGGCAATGGATTGCAAAAGACAGATGTCGTAGTCAGGGTTTCTATTCTTGCACAAAATATCATGACCAAGAAGCAAGTTGGGGAAGAAAGAGTTTATTTAGCTTACACTTCCACATTGTTGTTCATTACCATAGGAAGTCAGGACTAGAACTCACACAAGGTTGAAACCTGGAGGCAGAAGCTGATGCAAGGCCATGGAGGGGTGCTGCTTACTAGATTGCTTCCCCTGGCTTGCTCATTTTGCTTTCTAATGGAACCTAGGACTACCCAGCCCAGGGATGGCACCATCCGCAATGAGCCCTCCCACCCTTGACCACTAATTGAGAAAATGCCTTACAGTTGGCTCTCATGGAGGCATTTCCTTAAGGGTGGCTTCTTTTTCTGTGATAACTACAACTTGTGCCAAGTTGACAAATGAAATCAGCCAGTACAGCAGGTGACAGAGATGAAAGCATCAGAATTGTCCTTAGTGTCCATCCAGTGTTGACCTGTGCAAGATCCTTTGAAGCCAAGCAAAACAGCTTCATAAAGCTAGATTTGATTAAAATGCAGGACTATGGTAGACTGCTCATCTGAACTTAAAAAGGTGTAGCTTTGCCATCCTTTCTAGAATTTTCCATTGTGAAATAGACACCAGGCTTTACATCTTTAGACATATTTTTCTCTTTAGCTCTGTTCTGGATTCTGTTTGATGCCAAGTGATTCTAACATTAGTCTGTAAAGGGAGAATGACTGGCTATCCTGTGACATGGAAATCAGAAATAACAGTATCGGGACACATACACCATTTCCAACATTGTAATGAACTTGCTATGTAACCTTGGGCATTTTCCTTTCCCTCTCTGTACTTTTATATCTATTTTGGGCTTGTTGAACAAAGAAATCTGTAAAGCAATGTCCGGGCACTTTAATCTTTATACATGTAACTCCATCTATACACAGGAAGAACATCTCACAGTTGCAGGTAATTTAACTTCTGCTTAACCCATATCCAGCACTATATTTTAAATCAGAAACTTCTCTCAAACCAAATGCAATAAAATTTGCTAACAAATTTGCTCTAATGAAAAATGTTCTAAGCAACAGCAATGCTTTTGGCAAAATGAAGCATCAAGATGTGTTCCAATTCTACAGACCCCCAGTGTGCAGCCACTGGGACACGGCTGTTTGTTCCCAACAAAATTAGCTATGTTAACCTGCAGGTTCAGACTCCGTGGATGGTTTTTCTGAGTGGTGCTAATTTATATCTCAGGCTTCCCTGGTGCCACACACCTGATTGCTTTGTCAGCCACATCCTGGAAAGGAACATCTGCTCAGAGTGTCTCAGAGCTACTTCCAGGAATAAACTTGAACTCTATACACAGACCTGTAGGTTAAATGCATCCGATCTTCCCTACTTGCTTCCAGTATCTTGGTCCATGGCATGGACATTGACCAGAGCAAACATCTGTTCTGCCTGACTCAATTTCTCTCAGTCCATTCTTGTGTGTTCTGCTTCAGCTTCAGGAATTCAAAAGGCTTGTGTTTGCACCACACTGGATTTTACATTCCGGATGACTTCTCAGACCCTAGGCATGGTGTTCTAGAATCTTCAGGAATTATCTCCAGGTTACATTGCCAGCCTTACCTATGCAGAGTTAGCCCACACACCTTCCCTCTGAGACGTATTGGTTGTTTCTCCCTCACAGTATAGCACCTGCCTCCACACTGGCTTATTTTTTACAGAGACTATTCCCTTTAAGGGGAATTTCTCCTTATCTTTCTGCATAATGAACACCTACTCACTTGTTCAACAAATGTTTGAGCACCTTCCATAAGGCATCATATCCTCAAGGATCACTGAGACAAGTGGGAAAGACACATAAATGAACTGAGGGTTCAGCAAGATCTGTGCAATGGTACAGACCCAAAAGAAAATGGGAAGATTTTCTTAAAAATAAAAATCATGCCCATTCTTGTTTTCAACCTTAAGAGAAGAAGGGAGAATTGAATGGAAAATACAGACAAACATATGAGGGAAAGAATGAATGTGGGAATAGAAAGTAAACTAGCTATAGCGTGCCTGCTATACACCATGCATGCTGGAAAGTAAGGGTTGAGGATACAGAAGTTGGCAATGACCAAGTTTTAAAAAGGTGATATGTGACCCATATGCAGTTTTTGCATTCCTCTGAAGGCAAGGGGATGCTTCTATATACTTCCATAGAAGGGTGACCTAGACAAACTTGCCTCTTAGTTTGCTAGCCTGAGCTATAGGAAAAGAAACAAGGTTGTCAGACAGATATGATAGTCATGTATCTTTACTTTTTATATATTCATTGCTTTGAAACAGTGTGTTTCTATGTAACTCTTGCTGTCCTAGAACTCACAATGTAGACAAGACTGACCTTGAACTTACAGAGATCTGCTTGACTTACCTCCTGAATGTTGGGACTAAAAGTATGCCCCATTACTCCCAGCTGCTCATGGATCCTTAGAACACTACTGGAAGGAATGAAGAAAGGAAAAAAGGGAAAAGAAAGGAGAAAAGGGAGTCATTTCCTGTTTTGTAATTCCCTGAATTCATTCCCAATAATAACAGATTCATCTCACTAGCCCTGGCCTCACCAAGAAAATTGGTGCGGGTAGGATTATAGTATGATAGTTTCATTAATAACAGAGAATATTATCTAATTTTGTAAATATGGATACAGAGGCATTGGCAGAGCCTTTCACTAATGGGAATCGTTTCATGGGGAAGCATCTTATTCAGTTGTCCCTGCAGCTGCACCAAGGCAAGATGGTGAATTGTAATCATTGGCTCAGGCAATGTCCTCTGCATCCTGAAAGCATACAGTCCCCCAAGCCTAACCACGGGCTTTAGTCTTATCCAAGGGAAACTTTGCATTAGACTTAGAAAATAAAAACGTACTCCCTTTAGTCATGCTCCCTATGCCCTGAGGTTACACACTGATATCTGGAATAACTTGTTAAAATGTCTGTCACAGTTTTAGTGTGCAGAGTTCCCCACAGCCCCGCATGCTTGAACGTGTTGTCCCCTGCAGGTGGTGCTGTTTGGGGAAATTGAGGAACCTTTGGGAGGTGGAGGCTCACGAAAGGAAATAGCTCCCTGGGGTCAGGTCTGATGGCTTTACATCTCGCAGCCCTACACCACTTCTGGTTCAATCTCTGATTCCTAAGTGCGAAGCAATGTAAACAGCCTTCTACATCTGCTGTTGTCTTCTCTGCTGACATAACTTCTGCCCATGATGACCTGTATCTCGCAGAAGTATAAATAAAGCTAAAAACTACTTCTCCCTTAAGTTACTTTATGCAGGAATATTTCACTGAAAGAAAGTAGCTAGGACGATGTCCTTCTCATTAAAATGATCGTGATAGCATGATCCATGATATTTTGCTATTGTTGTTACTTCATATTATCTCCTTACTTGGCCATTGTAAGAAGGTAGTTATCCCAAGGTACTCTAAGAATAATGGAGACATTTTAAAGGCCTTGAAAAAAAAGCCAAAAGTTTGAGGTCCTGTGCAAACATACTGGGATCAAAGTAAGCAGATTATATTGGGATAGCATCATTCCATGAACTCACACTGGTTCATTGGAAAATTGCTACTGAGAAAATATACTGGGAAAAGTCCTGGTCCATATGTGTGCTGAGAGAAAACATGCTGGGATCTACTGGTAAAGTCTGTCCTGCAGGAGGAAGAAGAAAATAGCAGCCTTCTTGTAGGAGTACACTGGAAAATATTTAACATTTTAGAAAATATCTAAAAATGAATAACCCTGATTTGTGGCACTGGTCAATTTTCACGGTGAAAATTTTCTCACTATGGCCAATTTCAAGGCACTAACATGGCATATCTAAAAGTAGAGCTTGGAAGATGTAGATATAATCAGCTCTATAGCCTGTTTGCCATATAGTAGTCAGCGGGAGCCATGTCAAGCATGTGGCTTAGCATCCCAGTCATAGGCTGTCCACCTCCTCCCCCTTTTTTTTAAGATTTGTTTTATTTATTTTATGTGAATGGGTACACTGTAGCTGTACAGAGATGGCTGTGAGCCATCATGTGTTTGGCTGCTGGGAATTGAACTCAGAACCTCTGCCTGCTCGGCTCGCTCCGGCCCCGCCCCCTCCTGCGTAATTCACTGTAGCTGTCATCAGATGCACAAGAAGAGGGCAGATCTCATTACGGGTGGTTGTGAGCCAACACGTGGTTTCTGGGATCCGAACTCAGGACCTTCGGAAGAGCAGTCAGTGCTCTTACCCACTGAGCCATCACGCCAGCCCCACCTCCTCCTCCTTATTTACATGTCCTTGGGATATCCTTTGGGCTGGAAAAGATCACAGGTTTTTGTTTCTTGCATTAAGTATGATTTACTGTTCAGTCCTTATTTACAAAACTCTAGCACAGAACACAGGCTCCTTGTCTGCAAGAACAGCGGTGTTGAAACATGAATGTTGAAACATGAACATCAAAACATGAACAATGACATTGGGCCTGTGGCTGGAAGAAGGGAGCTATTCTAGACACAAAGCTATTGAAGTCAATTCCATTAAAAGGAACTAGCAACGAGGCTGATGGATGCCTAATTGCCATTTGCCTTTTTTACTGTGGATGCCACAGAGACAAATGCTTGTTAAACAACTGGAGCTTGTTATCTGGTGACCAAAATTGATTCGCCATGCTCTTTCTTGGCTGAGCAAGACAGCTTTCTGAAGCACACCAAATTCTGATATTCACTGAGATAGTGAGTCATAGCTTTAGGCCTGAGGCACAAACCCTTGAAACATTTACATATCAACAGCTGGTCTGGTCATCACTTCCATGTACGCATTACTTACACCTTAATTCTTTGGTGTTATATAAGCTCCACTAGTAATACTTGGGACCCTTTAGAAAACACAAGAAATTTAACTACAGGCTAGGGTTTGGGGACCTGAGAGTCACTATGGAATTGGAAGCACTTGGAATCAACACCATGGGATTCTGAAGCCCAAAAAGTACATTCATGAAGGCACCAAGGGATACTTATGCCAGGCTCCAGGGTAAAGATGCACAGTCTATGCCCTGTGCAACTCCAGGAGGCACTATTTTATGTGAACAGACACTCCTGTGTCTATGTGCTCCAGCAATGGGGCAGTATGGGGAGCAAATGGTCTGTAACAAAGAAAACTTGTTGAAGCAGTATAGGTGGGCCTGCTATGGCCAACCCCATTGCTATAGAAAGAACTACCTAAAATTGCTTTGAACTAGACTTAGCATTGTAGAGCTGGGGAAACTGAGACCTCAAAAAGGAAATTCTGTCTGGGAAGTGAGGGGAAGGTTGTTGCCTGGAGAGAAGCAGCCCTCACAACTTAAGCATAGCTGTTAGCATCCAGAACCTGTGGTGATACATGGGCGGGTCCACAGACCTGTTGCCAGGGCAACAGCCA
>NW_022196905.1:241832212-241889711 GCF_008632895.1 Mastomys coucha
CTACGTCACAACCCATATATATGAGACAATTCCTCCATTTCTCTCTCTCTCTCCCCTCTCTCTTTCTGCACCGCTACCCTCTCTACTCCCCCTCAATTAAACCTCTTGCACGTGGAACTGTCTGGGCCTGGTGTGATACTTGCAGACGCATCCCGCCGACACTCAAACACATCAATAGCCATGCTTGTAAGCTCAGATAAGTGGGCACAAGGGTGCAAAACCAGCAAGAGAATGGGAAATGTGTCTGGAGTCCAGAAATAGTATAAAGAAGAGAATGTTTCCTAAGCAGAGTAAAGGTAAGATGAGCAGTTGCCAGCTGTTCCATAACTGTGAGGCAGAATATTTGGAGGGATTATCAGCACATATTAACCCTTTGCGTCTTCACAATAACCATGAGTGGTAGAAATTCTATTCCACATGTTCAATGACAAAGACCTAAAGTTGGGGCATGTTATGAAACTTACCCTATTCACCATAACTAGGGACAAACTTGAATCCAGTCATTCCTGAGTTGGAATATTACGACCTTGCTCAAAGTCCCTGGACCACACACAGCATCAACACCATCTTAGAGCTAGTTAGAAGATTCGGATTCCCTGGCTCTGCCAAAGGCTTTCTGAATTAGAACCTGCATTTTAGCACCTACATTTGAACACTCGATTTCAATATCACTGTTCTAGAAAGGCCCTGACTAAGGATTCTTCATTATTTTGTTTTCTCTAGCATTAAATAAATGCTTACTGACTTTTCTCTAGTAGAATTTGGATATGTTATTCTGCCATTAATCTTGATTTTTAACAAAAAGAGAAAGAAAGGAAAATTGAAAGAAAAAGAGAGGGAAAGAAAGAAAGAAAGAGAGAGAGAGAAAGAAAGAGAGAAAGAGAGAAAGGAAGACATGTCTGGAGGACATTGGAGCTGTTACTTCCTCTTCTCCCTTTTTTTTTTCAAATGAAAGAGAAGACAACATAAGCATGTGTGACTTCTCTCACAATGGTGACACTGCCAAGATGAGGCTTGTTTTAAGGTGAAACAACTGTTCTGTGCTGGCGACTGTCCCAGGGCTTCATCTGGCTCGATGTGACTTTTCATCACCTCAGCTGCGAGCAGAAGGAAATTGAGTCGATCTTGCTGATGCGGATGCTGAGCAGCACGGGAACAAGGCTGAGACCATCTGATTTCACCTCTCTTAGCCTCAAGCTGTCAGAGCAAGCCCAGTTCCGTCCTCCTCCCCCATGGGAAACTATACAAAAGATCCCAAAATGAAAGACGTGCCAGCCATTCAGATGAACCTCCGCACATGGACGACAGGATTCCTGCATTCTGGCCAGTGCTCGGCAAACAAAAGTGGGGAAAGAAAAGATCTGCATCTTAGATCGATATGGTCATACTGATGTTCTCTCTCTCCTTCTGCCTCTCTTCCCTCCATCCTTCTCATGCCCCCCCCCCCCCGTTCTTCCTCAGCTTGTTCCCTTTACTCACACCTCACATCTGGAAATAGAAAATAGAGAGACAAGTTGTCACTCATCAATGAGGACTATGGTGAATGATCTGGATGACTGACTCCCCTGCCCTTCAGGTCCCTACCTAGATGTACCAAAAATGTGTTTCTACAAACATCTACAACTCTGGCCAATACATGGAAAGCCACATGAAAGTGGCTAGGAAATAACATCCCTACAGTGAGTCTTGAAATCTGAGCAGGATTTGGTACTCTTGCCCTTCATGTAAACTATCTTAGAGTTTCTTGCTCTATGCAGATATAACAGATTCCCCAAGAGTGATAGGTCCAGATTGTACATCACGGTAACTTACCTGAATATTTTTACGCCATGATAAAAATACCTGGAATCACTTCCCAATAGCCACTTGTCTGTGAATCCTCATGTCTAGACTTGCTTCTAGGGTCTGTCTTGTAGCACTTTTACAGACATGGAGAGACACAGAGAAATACAATTCTGTGGAAATAGAGAGTAAAGACAGAGAAGATAAAGAAGTCAAAGGTTAAGAAGGCAAAATAAAAAGCCAGGGGACCAACTCCTCTTCTCCAAAGACAGCTCAGTCCTACAAGGCTATCTAAGTCCATTCCTAAGCCTGAATATCTTATAGAAACCATTCTTCTTTGAGGAAGACATATAAGTTTCCAATCTCAACCTCCCAGAAAGCCTAATTGGATCCACAAGATAACCAAGGTAAAGGTGGAAGGAAGGAAAGTTGAGAGTGTAAGACCTGTGGTCAGAACTAGCCAGCCCTTCCAGAATGGCTCCATGTACCTGGTACTTTGTTAAGCACTTGGCAAGAGTTGACCCATGCATTCGTCACAATTCCCAAGGGAAGCTCCAGTCGTGATCTTTATCAGCTCTGTGACAAGAGAAATGTGTTGCAAAGAGGTCAAAAGTAGTCATTTGTATGTGTTGAGCATTAGATACAGGTTCAAATGTAGACGGCTGGACCCCTAAATGCTATAACAAGCTGGTCATCTGCATTTGCTCAGGTCTGCCTTGCTTTTAGAGGATATCAAGCTTTCCAGAACATATCAAACTGCCAAAACAAAACAAAAGAACCCCTGTAGTCTCCAAAAGCTTGTATCTTTGGACCTTTCTGCTTACATAAATTCAGTCCCAAGTGAATCTCAGGCATTTCAGTGAAGTCAAAATGAAGCCTGAGCAATGCTGAGACAAGATGCCAATGCTCAGGGCAGGAACATAACAGAACTGAGATTACAGTTTAGTGTGGTCCCCTGGTGACTACACTGCATTATTCCCATTTCACTTCCAGGAGAGAGCAAAGAACAATGCAGTTAAGTACTGTTTCCCCTAAGGCTTTCTGAACTTCAAAACTCACATTCCTGGATTGGTGCCGGTCAGACTCATATGGTCCAAGGTGCTGCAGCAGGTGGCTGGAGCAGGTCCACAGTGACCTTAGACAGTGATGGCTTGTGAGCAGTGGTCCCATCAGCCATGGACTAGAGCCCAGAACTCTAGACCAACAAGCAAAGCAAGTAGATATTAGAGTGTCATTGCTTTCCATTGCTATAATAACCAAACATGTGTCCCAAAGCATGCTGGGAAAGAAAGAATTTACTTCATCTTACAGGCCCATCATTAAAGAAAGTTAAGGCAAGGACTCAGGTAGGAATCATGGGGAAATCAGGCTTGTTGCCTCAAGCTTGCTCAGCTTGCTTTTTAATACAGCCTAGGCCCACTTGCCTAGGATGGTGCTACTCACAATTAACTGAACTTTCCACATCAGTTGGAGACCAAAAATATGGAGCCAATCTGATGGAAGCAAGTCTTTCCAAGTGGGTCAAGCTGATAACCAAGTTGAGTCACCATACAGAAATGATCCTGCTAGAGAGATCCTGCCAGAAGTTTCCAGGGTTCCAAGCTACTCAGAGCCTCAGGATTTTCTCACATACCCACCATTAGCTCACTGTGTTCCCTCAGGGTCTGCTTACCTCAGCCCAGGGAATTCTTTTCTAAGGCTAGATTAGGAAACCTCATACAGACCCAACACGGAGTTCTCTCAGTCCCAGGCATGAGTTCCTTTTGTTTCCTGTAGAGCCCATGTTTATGCAAAATAAATATAAAATAAACAAACACCTACAAGTGGAATAGGAATCTACAGAGGGAACATAGGTTAATATTTCAGAATCTTCCCATCACTCTCCCACAAAATCACATGACCTCAGCAGCCAGCAACTATTCATCTAGTGTTAAGGAGAAATGTGAACTTTTTAGAATAAAGGTCCTAATTTTTCTTCTCCTTTAGATTCTAAAGGTCTGTATGAGTTTTCTTTTTCTTACACATTTTTTTTTATCCCCAGAGATCCAAGAAGTCAAAATGGAGCCTGAACCAGACAAACTCTCTGATTAAAAGGTACCCCCCAGAGGAGGAGCAGAAAAGAAGCTTTTTAAGAAAATAAAAATAGAAAAAGCAATACCAAAGGCATGGGCTTTTTAGCCACTAAGAATAGCAGCAGAAGCCGGCTCCCTGCACTCTGAGCCCATCTTCTGAGGCTCATTGTGGAGGGAGCTAGAATCCATTTTCTGTTTCAATTGACGTTAATTTCATCCCAGCATATTTCAGGCCTCTCATCACAAGATGATTCATTGCTGCATGTAAGCGAGTACAATCAGCTCAAATATTTGTAGTCTTCATGCAATTTGCTGTAAGAAAACAGGGAACTTCGTGCCACACATCACTCCCCTCCCTCCCAGCCAGGCCCAACCCAGGACTGAGATGTTGAGCTTCAGAGACTCATGGCTACTGCTTCTGCTCTACTGGATAAGACTCACACAGAGCATCCATCCTGAGAGACCATCAGCTGCTGCCAAGAGAATATTTCGGCAAAGAGGGTGATGCCCCTGAGATTCTGACCAGCAATGCTTGCAAGGAAAGAAATGTGTCCAGACCTTGCCGTCCCACGTCTTCCAACCCCTGTACCAAAAACAAACAAACCTGTCAGCACATTCATTTTCCCAGTGGTTATCTTAGCATCCCAGAACTGCATGCAAGCAGGTACTCTTGGTTTCACAGCAATGGTACAAGGGAGGGGACTGGGAAACACAGATTGCACAAGAATTCGTGCAAGGTCACGAAGAAGATCGGGAGAAGGATCCCTGTCTCATGGGGGCATGCTTGCTGCTGATCTTATTCCATGGAGTTTGTTTTGAAATGGCTTCTTCCCTCACCATCAAGTGTATTCACTTTAGAGAATGTTTGGAATATGCAATGGCAGCTCTACAATCCCAATCCTTAAAGATAATCACCACCAAGACCAGCTTCAATAGATGTCCAACCTGTAGTCACAAAGACCTGGCATATAAATGTCTTGTGTTGTGTTCAGTGGTCAACCGTTATTTCAAACATCTTCAACACTTCCTGCATTTTTATGTTGCACCATTCTCTGATTGCCCTAATTACCATTAATAATTTAGCATCACCTTTGCCTTTGCAAAATCATTTGTTGACTAAGAAGATATCTGTTAAGCACCTCCTGTATATAATGCCAGGGTCCTATAAAAGTTTCACAGATAGCTCAGTGGGTAAGAGTGTTGGTTGCACAAATGTGAGAACCAAATTTGAACTCAAGTACTCCTATAAATGTTTGGTATGGCCACACATGGGTGTAATTCCAGAAGGGAACTAGAACAGAAGGATCAATGGGGTTTGTTGGAAACCAGCACAAGCTCCAGAGTCAGTGATAGATCTGCCTCAAAAGAATAACGTAGAATGTGACAGAGCTAGACAGTTGACATCCTCTTTTGGTCTCTACAAAAGTGTGCATATAAGCACATAGCATGAAAACACACACACACATACAAACATCTCATCGAAAGGAGGCCTTGGGTGTTTTTTCCATCAACATAAATGCACGCACTTATCTAGAAAGATTAAACTCCTTGCCTGCAGAAAGAAAACCTCATCTGACTCTAAAAATAACCACCACATAAAGGATAGGTCAGGCCAAGGAGGAAGGGGTATACATGATTCTCTGACATCAGTAGTAGTGTGTTCTGTATGCCCACATGTACTAAGTGCTCTGATAGAGACAGGATGGCAGAGTTTGAAATGTAGGCTGGTGTTATTTACACAGACAGATGAAATGGCTTTAGAGAACACACCTGTAATTACAGACACTCTTACAACCTAGCAGCAGGAAATAAGAGAAACCCCAGAGCTACAGCCTAACCGCTTCCAGGGAATGTGTTAACTACAGCTTTGACCTTGATCTTTTCTGGATTTTCTGTCATGTTTTTTTTTTTTTTTTTTTTTTTTTTTTTTTTTTACAGCCAAGGAATGGTAGGGAATTTCTTCCCCTCAAAGACCAAGGAAATCTGCTTTTGAAACTAATAAAGAGCTATTTCCTCCAAGCAGCAGGTAGAAAATGTAAAAGAAAGAGGGGAATTATCTCAATTACACATGAGATGCTAGAAATGCACAGGACAGGCCTCCACTGGCTCTAAACATTATTTCTCCTCAAGAAAGAGAAATACGATAAGTTTCCTTTCCCTAGACCAAAGGCATCTGATATGGATGTTCCACGTTTACATCAATACACCCCACAGGATATTTGAAAGTTCTGATTTCATCTTTAATTTCCCCCTCAGTAAGGTGAGCGTCTGATGATACTATTGCAAGAAGAGAAGTTTCAGTTCTAAAGATAAAAGTTGTAACCCCATACATATTTACTTGCCTTCCATGAATTCTGGAAAGGGGAAATGGTTAAAATCATGATCAGCCTCTTGGCATTCAACACCACTGGTCTTTCTGTTAAGCACGTCCAAAGATAAAGGCCCAGGATGCAGTGACTTAGAACCATGCTGTTTAGCACTGAACTAACGTCCTCCTCCTGTGCTGTCTTCTTCGGGCTGGACCCACAGCCACTACTGCCCTGCATTGTTTTTTAGAAACAATGATCATGACTCAAAGAAGTATTCACAGCTTTGAAGAGACTAGAGAACTACTGAAAATGTCTTCCTATAAACTGGGTTTGCCTACTGTTGACCTTGATTGAACTGGACTATTGATCCAAAGCATACTCCTTACTAAGTCCAATGTAACATTCTGAAAGTTCAATCTGGCCACATGCATAACAGACAGTTCACCTACCCAAAAGGCAGCTGAGTGAAGAGCAGATGTGACAGACAATTTCATCACAATATCTAACATTCCACCTCAAACACATATTGAGATGTCACCCTGTTTTTCTATATTTGGACTTTCTCCATAGTTACTGCTAACTCAAAGGATAAATGCAACCCCAAAGTTGTCATCTGTGAACATCTAACCACTGAAGGGTGTCCCTGGCTTCACCCTTCAGTGTGACAATTCTGGGCTGTGTTCTGTACAATGCATTAAAAGACCTTCAGCAGGACTCAAATCTGATACTTGGCGATTCCAAATCACATTCTGTCATTCCTGTCCTTCCTTCCTTTCTTGGATGACTTCTCTGTGCCCCATCTGTTGCCTGGAATCATCATCCAAACAAACTGCATGCATCCTGGTTATCCGTAAGTTCTGCTTTCAAAGAAACTCACATTAGATGTCACCTTATTCCCCTTCCTAATGTCCCTTAAAATCTATTGTTTTCAGGTAAACCTGGCATTCCTCTAGTTACTACCAAAGGCTCTGAGGAACTCAGTTCTTTTTATTTCTTAGTTGAAAATAGTTACACACACACACACACACATATGTGTACATATGTATATATATGTATACATATATATGTGTATATATGTGTGTGTGTGTGTGTATACACATATATATTCTGATCACAATTACAGTTTCTTCTCCCCTAACTCCTCCCAGATCCTTCCCAACACTCCCACCTACCATAATCCAAACCTCTTCTTTTTCTCTCATTAAAAAAAGAAACAGGCAGCCAGGCAATGGTGGCACATGCCTTTAATACCAGCACTTTGGAGGCAGAGGCAGGCGGATTTCTGAGTTCAAGGCCAGCCTGTTCTACAGAGTAAGTTCCAGGACAGCCAGGGCTACACAGAGAAACCCTGTCTCAAAAAAACAAAAAAAGAAAAAAGAAAGAAACAAAGAAAGAAAAAAAAAGCATGAAAAGTAAACAGTGATCAAGCAAGCAAACTAGAACAAGACAAAACAGACATTAAAAAAAATGAGCCAAAGAAAAAGCACAAGAAATACATACAGAGTCAGAGACACACATATTCATACACAGAGAAATCCCAAGAGCATAAAATAAGAAAATGCAATATACAAGTAAAATATCTGTAAGAAAATAACCAAATATAAGAAATATAAGAAAAATAACCAAACAAAGTATTATGAAGGAAAAAAAACAACTCCAAAATACCACGGAGTTTATTCTGTGTTGGACATCTACTGCTGGGCATGGGGCCTGCCCTGAAGTGTGATTTATATACCCAATGAGATTTCATTTCTTTTCAGATAGCTGTCAATTGGATATAGCTTCTAGGTTAAAGGATGGTGGCTCCTGTCCACTTCGCCTCTCAGGGCTGAGATCCCACTGGTCTTAGACCTGCCCTGGTCCTGTGCATGCTGCCACAGTCTTTCTGAGTTCATTTGTGTGTCAGTCCTATTGTGTCTACAAGGTCTTGTTTCCTCAGTCTCTTCCATCCCCACTAGCTCTTACAATTTTTCCCCTCCTCTTTCACAGAGATCTTTGAGCCCTGAGGGAAGGGATTTGATGGGGACATTCCATTTAGAAATGGGTGACCTAAAATCCCTGACTCTCTTCCTCATTCAGGTGCAGATCTTTGTGTTTGTTCCCATAATGCAAGAAGAAGCTTCTCTGATCTATGGCCTATCTAGTCTCAGGTTCTAATCAGGTAGTGGTTACTTACTCCTACAACTCTTGCATCATTATTGTGTTAGTATGTCATGCAGGAAGGTCATCATTAAAGATTGAAGTTTGTAGCTGGAGAACCCATCTCTTGATTCTTCTTTTTTCTTCCTTTTTTTTTATTTTTTATTATATATTTTCTTTATTTACACTTCAAATGTTCTCCCCTTTCCTCGTTTCTCCCCTGAAACCCTCTATCTTTTCCCCCTCTTCCTGCTCACCAACTCACTCACTTGAGCTTCCTGGCCCTGGCATTCCCCTACACTGGGGCATAGAGCCTTCACGGGATGAAGGGCCTCTCCTCCCAGTGATGACCGACTAGGCTATCCTCTGCTACATATGCAGCTGGAGCCATGAGTCCTACCATATGTACTCTTTGGTTAGTGGTTTAATCCCTGGGAGCTCTGGGGGTACTGGTTAGTTCATATTGTTGTTTCTCCTATGGGGCTGCAAACCCCTTCAGCTCCTTGGATCCTTTCTCTAGCTCCTCCATTGGGGACCCTTTGCTCAGTCCAATGGTTGGCTGCATCATCTCTTGATTCTTTTTCCTCAGTGAAACTTCAGGTGCTACCCATACCTGAAGCTAAAGATCACCACTCATTGCAGAGCTTCAAATCTCCTATGTCCAGTTCTGCCTCTTTATTTCCTTCTGCCTGTTATTTTCCTACTTGTGCCTTCAGATTTTGAAGATACCACTACCACCATGCAAACTAGCTACAACCTGACTCCAACTACTATATGAAAACCCATAGACACGCCATGCTGCCTTTTGAATGTTGCCAGGGTTAGTGTGCACCCTCACTTCCACTGTGAAATGTGTAGTCTCTGAGGGCAGGATCAAGTCTTAATTCATCAATAAGTACAGAGCTTTACACATATATGCCTTTCAAAGGGCCATATGGCTTCTTCTGTCCTCAGCTGCATTTGGTGTCCCATAAGTGTCATGAATATCTTTATCATTTAATTGGGGAGAGTGATTTTTTAAAAAGAACTTGAAGTGGCTCATTTAAACATTAATAGATGTAGCTACCCTGCAAAATCCTTTCTCCTGAAGGGAGTTGAAAATGTTCCTCCAAAGACAACCACTGCAAATGGTACCCAGGAAGCAAAGGTACCAGGGTGAGAAAACGGGACAAACTTGGAACGATAAACTGAATAGAGACAAAAATGATGCAGCTCAGTGAGGAAGAGGAAATGACTCATCAGCAGCATGGAACAAGGACTGGGAACTAGGGTTCTAAATTCCTGGCAAGCATCCTTCCCACTAATTCATGGTACAGCTCACAAAACTTGAAAGGCAAGTGAGAGCCAGACTGGCTAGGTCTTAATCTTTTTAGCAGGTCAAAACGTAATATTCTTAGAAAAGTAAGTCAGTAACAGGGAAGCAGTGCATTGGGAAAAATAATTGTTCTGTGCACCCCAGTGCAAGCAGAATGTAGCAAATCTCCCCCTGCAAATAAAGCAGCTATTTGTAGAACAAAGCTTAGGGAACGAAAGGGGACAGAGGCAGGGATAATAGTGTTGATGGGTAGAGTTTGGGAGTATGTGCAATGTATTCTAAATATTTTCCCTTGCTTTCCTACTTCTATGTGTGCAAGGCAGAAGCTTCCCCTTTACTCTGTGCATTGTAGTAAATATATGGTAATGGCCTAGGTGAGACTGGATAGACCTTGTCAGATTCACTTCTCTTCCTCCAGTGTTGACTGATTAGCTCCTCTGCCCCTTCTCAGATACTAGAGAATTCAGTAGGAAACGAGATCAAGAGGAAGGATGAATGGGTAATTGACAGGTAGAGAGATGGAGGAGATGAACAATATGGCTCCCTTCTGGACTTGCCACTCGTGACTTCTCTATGATTTTGCTCTCTAAAACCATTATCTTCCAGAGGACTTAGAAGTCCCCTTAGGACAAGTTTGATTTCTTCCCCAGCAGGTAGAGTGTCTACAACCCAGAAATCTCCAGGCTCCTGGCGACCCAGTGTTTCTCTAGCTCAGGAGCACTTTATTTATCTCCATATCACCCAGCTGAACCATGCTGAGGAGTTTCTGAAATGCCAGAAAGCTGTTACACAGATAGGTGTTCTGCAAAAGAATAGATATAAGATCCTAGTGAAGTAGGTGGTCCTCCCTAGTCCATGCTGAGCCCCACAGCTCTTGAGGGCATTGACTCATCCCATCTTCTTAGGCAGTTTCCACAGTGGAAAGGGATGCTTCCCTCCCCCATCTCTCCCACTTATTTCAGCCTTTTGCATAATGTGCTCTCCCCAGCCCATTTCCATCATGTTTATTTCAGGAACTCCAGCAGTCACTATTAGCCTGACCTACATTTTTTTTTCATGTCCTAGGTGTTCACCAATTATCATTAACCCAGTATGTTTTAAAAACCAGCCTTAGAAGTAATTATACCAGGGAACTGGTTTTGTGTCTTTCCAATCAACAGGAAGAAATAATAAGAGTTTCAATCATGAACTAAGAAATCTGCTTCTTAAGCAAAAATCCAGGAGGGGGGGAAAGGCCACTTGGGAGAAAATGTAGCAAAAAATTCTGGATCCCTTCTTATGCACTAGATACTTTCATTTTGTATTGTCCCACAGTCCTTCTAAAATCTTGAAGAAAAAAATAAAAGTATCACAGTTCCCAAGTTTACAGCTGGAGAAACCAAGGCTTAGAGAAGTTGGGAGTATTCTCAAGTCAAAAACATCAGTAGGTCGGTTGGTGAGATGATATGGTTCTGTCAAATGGCACTGGGTGCAAAGCCTGAAAAATTTAGATTGATCCTAGGGACCCGCATAATAGGAAGAGAACCAACTGCTGAGAAATTGTCTTCTGGTTTCCACCCACACACTGGGGCACATATATGCTCACAAACACGTACCACAAACACATGTATGTGCATGCAGTAAATAAGGAAATATTTACTACAATTTTTTTTTAAGACTGGTTAAGTAGAAAGCAGCTCCAAGCTGTGCCAGCAAGCTTGTCCACAATGTGAAGAGGGGTTCTAAACAGGACTTATCATTGCCATCTTCTTTGCCAAAGAGAACCCTAGCACTTGAGCAAAGGCAGCCATTGCCATCTTTGACTTTGGCCTTAGCCCTGCCTTATCTCCAGTGAATATAGGTGTCTGGTCTAAGATTTGATATTCAAGCCACATCTAATCAATAGAAGTCCTTTTCTAGAGAGCTTTCCATATTATAACTAGACAACAGTATTAGATCCTATCACATATTTCTGAGATAAAGTCCTACAGCAATAGAAAAATGGAAGTAAAAGATGAAACGGGAGCAGAGAGTGATGGGCATGCCTGACCTCTGGTTCAAGTAGTTCCCAACACCCAGCTATGTCTCTTCTCTCCCTGGGATTCAATTGTTCAGTGCTCCTTTGTCTACCATGATCCAGAACATACTCCCTCTGGTTATCTGCAGTCAGCTGCTAGGTTAGCAGCCAAAACAGGGTCCAAACGAATACCAAGGTCCTGTGTACATGCTTTCTAACCCTCGTGTGGAGACCAAATGAGTAAAGCTGAGATCAGAATGAACAAAAATGTCCCTTGATTGTATAGCACAAGGCAAACCCGCTTAAAAAATCTTGCTATTCCTGAGATCCAGTTAAAAGAAAGTTGTGATTTTCCTCACTCAGCTCAATCCCTCACTTAATAAGCCATGGGATGGAGGGATGTAGCTCCATGGTCATACACATGCCCCAGCCCCAGCTGCCTTATCTCTAAAACTGAGACAGCTGCATGAACCAAGGTTTCAGTCCCTCAGCATGGGAGCTGGGGTTTACATAACACACATTAAAAATGGATTCCCTTTGTTATCCTTTATCTGTGAATTATGGATTTGATGTGCCAGCCATATTTTCCCAATGCATATTAAAATGCATAGTCACTCAAGTAAAACATGTTTGACTGTATGCCACCCAAATCCACTAGGGTTCCGCACTCAGGAAAATAATGGAATTGATGATCTCTAAGAGGCTGACAACCATGTCAGAGAAGGGCACAATAGACCAGCTCATTCTAAACTTGTTCAACAAGTGCTTGTGGAGCTTTGGCTCCAGACAGGCCACTCTGGGAAATCATAACATCCTTGTAGTTCCATCTGACAGTCAGTGAGCTTTTATGATGAGCTGGGCACTGGACTAAGAACATTACAGCTGGCGCCTCATTTTTATCCACTGGAAAATCCCATGAGTTAGGTATAACTTATTTCTGAATCTCAGAAAGGTGAATTATTCATTACTTAGCCCCAAAGCTAGTGTATTAGTTTTCTACTGCTGCCATAACAAATCACCACAGATTTTGTAACTCAAAAAAATCACATATTTATTATTTTCCTGTTCTGCAAGAAGGAAATCCAACAGAGGTTTCACTGGACTAAGAACAAGGTGTCAGCGGGGCCGTGATCTTTCCAGATCCAGCAGGGAACAATCTGTTTTCTCACGTTTTCCAGCTTCTAGAGGCCCCCATATTTCCCGGCTCACAGCCCCAACTCCATCTTTACAGCCAACAATATGGGCGGTGACCTTCTCCTCCTGCCAGCTCTGCTGCTCTCTGAATCCAGGAATATTGATCTGCTTTTAAGTGCTTGTGACTTGGAACTTCCTGGATAACCGAGGATAATCTGTCTTAGGTTCTCTTCCTTTAATCACTCCTGTAAAGTTACTGATGCCTTGTAAGGCAGCCTGTTCAGGGGTCTTGGTGATTCACAAATAGACATCACTGTGCAGCCCCTGTCTCTTATAAGCAGTAAAGGGCAGAATCCCACAGATCGTCCACTTCTCTATGACAAACAGTCACCAAAGGGCGAAGAACTAGAAATGCCCAGAGGGCTGCAGAAAGTGTGTTGCCTACCATTTGCTATCTGCTCTCCCCCTTCTCTTCCCACCTAGCATGGAAATGACACAGAAGAAGGATCCCTTGGGTGCAGCTCAGCCTGAGTCCTCATCACAAAGGACCACACTGTCTAACACAGCAGTCACAACCATTGTGATCAGGATGTGGCATCTGAAGAACATGGATGCTGCACTTCAAAGACAGGCTGAAATGGTGCAGCATAGCTTCATACAGAAGCCAGGAGAGGACATCAGGTACTCTGGAACTGGAGTTACAGGTGATTGTTAGCTACCATGTAGGTATAGGAGACAGAATCCAGATTCTCTGCAAGAGCAATAAGAATTCTTACCCGCTGAGTCATCTTTCCCTCCCCCACCCCACTGCTAGTAAGGGGCTTACATGATATAGCTATCTGATATTACTGATCTAGAATATTTGATATACAACAGACCACTGGTACATAGCAATCGGTTAAACAGAGGGTTAAAAAGGGAGCCTGGTAGTTTTAAATATACAGGCCTACTGACCTGAAAAGGTGGGCAGGGGGAAAAGGCCGGCAACACTTGGATTCAGAGGAGGAGCCAAGGTTTCACAAGTTCCTCCAATGGATTAGTTTGAACTGCCTTTGTCCTTTGTGCTAAGGCAGAGCCAGTGAAGGACTGAGGTTAGAAAATGGCGTCTCTGTATTTCTGTTTGAGAGAAAGAAGATTCTTCACAACAGGCTGGGCTGAGCAGGGACTTGATCCTCAGGCAAACGGGAGGCACATGAACCGTGCCCTTCTGAAGATGCAGCAGCAGTTAGGAAACAACATGAAGGGGATCTTGGGCAAGGGTAGCCGGAGAAGAAGACCTTGCATCTCCGGGAACCAAATGTCGTAAGAAACAATTAAACGGAATTAGGTGAAATCTTAAATGGAGAGATCACATCCCAGGGAGGATGTGTATTCTGCCCTGTTAAGAGCATTAAGAGCAGCTGAACAAAGATGCTCAAGTCCGAGGGCGGGGGCGGGGGGGGGGGCGCGGTGGAGTGGGGCGAACCATAGCAGACCACAGGAAGGATTGTCTCATTCTGGAGATCACACACAGCTTCAGCAGAGACAATGTAGCTGCCTGTGAGCAGGGTCAGAGCAGCAGGTGGCAGAAAGGCCAGAGCCAACCTGACCACAGGGGCAGGCAAGCCTCTGCGGTGCTCCCAAAGCCCACCACCAGCCCTCCCAGTGCTTCTGGGTTCTTTGTTACAGAACCCAGGGCAGCTTGCTTTAGAAGAGAGGCCAACAGGTTCAGAGACCTTCTCTTGCCTGGTCTGCAGCATGCCTTCATTAAATATTTCAGAGAGCAGAAAGCCACTTCAAAAGCACGAGCTCCATGCAGCTGCTGTGGCTGGAGGCTGAAGCTGGGTGAGTGGCCCAGCCAGTGGCTGCGTAACTCTATTCCTTTTTTATTTATTTATTCATTTATTTTATTTTTGTCCTCCCTTTCCATGGTCCCAATTAGTTTCAAAACAGAAACATGGCCCATAAATGGTGAATCTATTAAAGGACAAAGGAACTGTGACATAGGTACTAGGGAAAAGACTGAAGCTGAGGAAGCCTTGACACTGAGGAAGGATGGCCGAAAGGAAAGGGGACATATGACACCCTCAGCTGGGAAGCAGATTCCGCCTTACTCGGCAGTTCAAGAAAGCCTGGATCTAAGGAACATCAAGGCGTGTGTGCTCACAATAGCTTCCAGCCCTCAGACAACCAGGAATGACAAGACTTCTGTTCATAGTAGGGCCAAGGAGAATGGAGATAAAACAAAAATAGAAAAAGGGGACTTCCTCATAGGATAGACAATGAGAGATTCACTTTTTTCTTTCCCTGCCAAAGTCCCATGGAACTGAGAAGAGCAAATAGATTTTAGAACATCCATTAAGCCAGGAGACAAAAAGAGACTGGGCAAGGAGACACATCCAAGGATCAGTGGCAGCTGAGGAGAGAGATGAGGTGAACTAGACTAGGAGGCATGCTAGGACTGGGAGGGAGATGGGAAGCAAGATCATTTATAACGTGGATTGTGAAAGACTCAGCAGCCAGTGGGGCATCCTTATTGAGCTTTTCTCCCAGGGCCTATCAAGTACAGGCTGAGTCAGCCCAGTAACCAAGCAAAGACTGCTCAGCAAGAATGGCCTGAGCCTATGACTCATGACCAGTCCACTCTCATAGTCCCAAACTCCGAGACTTTGCTGAATAGTCTCTTGTTTTAATTTTATCTATCTATCTATCTATATCTATCTATCTATTTATTTATTGTACTTACTCACTTTGCATCACACTCACTGCCCCCTCTCGGTCACGCCCTCCCATGATCCTTCCCCCACCCCCCTTCCTCTTCTCCTCTGAGCAGGTAGGGCTCCATTGGATATTCCCCTGACCCAGGCACTTCAAGTATCTTCAAAAGTAGGAGCTTCCTCTCCCCCTGAAGCCAGACAAGGCAGCCCAGATAGAAGAACACATCCCACGTTCGGGCAACAACTTTTGGGATAGCCCCCTGTTCCAGTTGTTCCGAACCACATGAAGACCAAGCTGCACATCAGCTACATATGTGTGGGGAGGCCTAGGTCCAGCCAGGATGTTCTTTGGTTAGTGGTTCAGACTCTGAGAGCCCCAAGGGTACAGATTAGTTGACTCTGTTGGTCGTCTGTGGAGTTCCTATCCCCTTCAGGGCCCGCAATCCTTTCTCCTATTCTTCCATAAAAGTCCCCAAGCTCCATCCACTGTTTGGCTGTGGGTGTCTGCATCTGTGTGAGTCAGCTGCTAGGTGGAGCCTCTCTGAGGACAACATGCTCCTGTCTGCAAGCATAACAAAGTATCATTAATAGTATTAGGGATTGAGATTGGGTCTCAAGCTGGGCCTATTATTGGTTGGCTATTCCTTTAGGCTTTCTTCCATTCCCCATGCCTGCATTAATGGTAAACAGGATAAATTTTGGGTTGAAAGTTTTGTGGGTGGGTTGGTGTCTTTATAACTCCACCGGGGCTCCTGCCTGTCTAAGGAGGTAACCTCTTTAGGTTTCCTATACTCACTGTAGTGAATCACAGCTAAGGTCACCACCACCACCACCCCCCATTGATTCTTGGGTACCTCCCTTATCCCAGGTCTCTGTCTAGTCCTGGAGATGCCTCCAACCTCCTCAACCAGTCAGTTGCAGATTTCCATTCATTTTCATGGCCACCTAGTCATGTCTCCTGTCTTTCCCCACACCTGATCCTGAACGCCCTCCATTTCCCTCATTCCATCTCTCTCTTATGACTATTTTTTCCCCCTTCTAAGTGAGATTCAAGCTTCCTCCCTTGGGCCTTCCTTCTTGTTTAGCTTCTTTAGGTCTGTGGAGTGTAGCATGGTACCTGTACTTTATGGCTAATATCCACTTTTAAATGAATACATACCATGTATGTCCCTTTGGGAATGGGTTACCTCACTCAGGATGATATTCTCGGGTTTCATCCATTTGCCTGCAAAATTCATCTTGTCTTTGTTTTAAATAGCTAAATAGTATTCTATTGTGTATATGTGCCATGTTTTCTCTATCCATTCCTCAGCTGAGTGACATCTAGGTTGTTTCCTGTTTCTGGCTATTATTAATAAAGCTGCTATGAACATAGTTGAGCAAGTGTCTTTGTGGGATGTTGGAGCATCCTATGGGTATATGTCCAGGAGTGGTATAGCTGGGTATTGAGCTAGAACTCTACCCAATTTTCTGAGAAACCGCCAAATTGGTTTCCAAAGTGGTTGTACAAGCTTGCACTCTCACCAGGAATGAAGAAGGGTTTCCTTTGCTCCACATCCTTGCCAGCATGTGCTATCTCTTAAGTCTTTGATCTTAGCCATTCAGATGGGTGCAGGATGAAACCTCAAAGTTGTTTTGATTTTAATTTCCCTGATGACTAAGAACTCTGAACATTTCTTTAAAGTAGCTAAATATTCTTAAATGTTCCATTCTCTGTAGCTCCCACACACTGGGGTGGTAAAATAGGATTCCTCTTTTTATTTTCATTACTTAAAAAACATATCCCAGATTTAATTGTTTTTTTTCTTTCCATATGTTTGGAGTCTAAGTTTGAATCATTGACTCTACCCTAAACTCTCTGTTAATTACCTAAGTCTCCTCTTTCACTTTTCAGGCATAGCAAGCATTTCATCTTTTTAAATAATTCTCTACTGAGACGATACAAGACCAAAACACTGATGGTGAGACTGACAGGTTGTTTTTTGGTTTTGTTTTGTTTTTTTTTTCAAACCATATGTGTGGTCTGAATGAAAGGATGAAAACTCTCACAGTCAATCAGATGAAAACGATGATAGAATCATATGAGGTGGGGTGAGGAGTGTGTGAGAGTGAGGGACAGCTCAGTCTCCTCTTTCTCAGTTAAGACAGCATCCAATAATGTTCACATAATGAAAGGTTAAGACATACAATGTAGGCAGTTAGTGCACATCCACGGAAGAATGCCTAGAGTCACCTTCAAGTAGGGAAGATGGTCTTTTGGCAGAGGACAGATAAGGGGAAAGGTGAGACTGCAGGCTTTTCAGACTCTACCCTGCAGAGCTGGCAAACCCACCAAATGTGGCTCTGACTTTGAAAGCAAATCATCTTTCCACCCTTCCCATCTATTCTCAAGTTCACCATCTCAGTCTCTTCTCACTCACCTCCATTGACAGGGTTATTTCTTAGTTCCTACCTCATTCTCCTCATGTTTCCCATTGAAAATGGTTGAGTCTATAGAAAAACTGAAGGAAAGTACAATAGACTTCATTTGTCCATCAATTATTAATGTTTTCTTTGGAGGTGCATGTACTGTATAAGACAGTTGAAATCATTTCAGCCTGCATCTCCTAAAAAGATCATTCTCCTGTTTAATCACAAGTGTAGAATGCCAGCTAATTTTGACATTTGATGGTTGCTAGGGGGAGGAGAGCGAGCGTTGGTTTTGGCTTTGGTTTGCGCTGTTGTCTCCGGTATATTGACCATGCTCCAGTGCATGGCCTCATAGCCATGTACAGAGAGACAATACTAATTGAATTCAATAGCTTATGAAAAAGAAGATAAAGGATAAGAAGGAGAGGGAGAGAAAGGAGAAGGAGGAGAAAAGAAAAACAAGGAGAAAAAGAAGGAAGAGAAGAAGGAGAAGGAGGAGAAGAGGAAGAGGAAGAAGAAGAGGAAGAGGAAGAAGAAGAAGAAGAAGAAGAAGAAGAAGAAGAAGAAGAAGAAGAAGAAGAAGAAGAAGAAGAAGAAGAAGAAGAAGAAGAAGAAAATTATGATGATCAGGAAGAGGAAGAAAGATATGAAGTGAGTGAAATGGGAGGTGGATATGAGAGGAGATCTTGAAGTTGAGGGTGGATGAGAAAGAGCTTGGAGGAGTTGGAAGGATATCAGGGGAAAATATGATTAAAATGCATAGTATGGATGTATAAGCTTCTCAAAGAACAAATTAAAATATTTAAAAAATAAAAAATTTAGGAATTCCATCTAGCATTTGCTCCATAAATATATAAATATATGCACATGTGCATATAAGCATATATGTACATTTTTTGCAATGTATATACATGCATTAACCCACATATTTGTATACATGGTTGTTTATGTGTTTTGCAAATATGTGTATACATTATACATGTGTACATATAAACTTCCACATGTACATATACACACATAATGTATACACTCACATACATCTTTAACATGTAATATCCATATAGTTTAGTATCTCTCATGGACAGTGACTTTCCTTTTTAATGGAGAATGATGATTCCTGTGTATTTGCTTCCTCAGTAGATTCAGAATAACCATTATAGGCAAAAGTTCCATATAGATGCCTTTGACTTTTCCCTATATCACAAAGGCAGGCTCATGAGGTCATGTTTCCCACACTTGGTGATGCAAAGTCTAATCACTCAGTTAAGGTGGTAACTACCAGATCTCTCATCTACAAAAGACCATCTTTCCCTCCATAATGTGTGGTTAATCTTGGAAAACATATGGATATGCTGTTCTCCCGATGGTCTCAGCATTCCTTATGAACTGTGTGTGAATCCATTTACAGGTATTGTAAATTATGGTTTTTCCATTCACTCCACATTAATTAATTGGCATTCTCCTGTAAAGAATTCCCTCTGTTTCATCTAGAAGGAAGCAGCAACTAGTGAAAACCATGTTATTGTACTGGATGCTCAAAACTCTTACCTAAATTTGCCCAGTGAGAGCCTGAACAAATTGGCGGCCACACACCTTAGCCTGCTCTGCATGGCTAGTAGCTGCATGACTTTAGAAAACAGAATTTATCTCTGTTCTTGGGCTTCAGTGGCATTTGTGTTAGAAATGAATGAATAAAGACATTAAAAACATTTGGACTGTGCCTGCTATGGGCTAGGCCCTGGGTAGGTGTTTCTAACTACAAGTTTTTATCAGTGCGACCTCCATTCAGGACAGAGGAAGAGTTCACAGGCAGAGGTTTGAATGAAGAAAGAGATTGGAGTAAAAACCTTTAAGGAAGAAAAGATAAGGGTGAGGAAAGGCCTGCCAGTAGAAGGACTTGCACAAGCATGAAGGGCTGAATTTGAACCCTCAACACCCATATTAAAAGCAGCACCACTTGATTATAATCTATAATTAATCTAATAATGATTCCTGAGCCTTGCTGGCTAGCCAGTCTAGCCAGTTGGTAAGCTTCAGGTTCAAGGAGAGATCATGTCTCAAAAAATAAGGTGGACAAGGGTTTAGGAGGGCACCCCACCTTGACCTCAGACCTCTACACACATGCTCACATATGGGTATATGAAGAAGCAGAAGAGGAAGAAGAGGAAGAGGAGGAGGAGGAAGGAGAAGAAGGGGAGGAAATAGGTAAGCAAATTTGAACCATGTTTTCCCCTTCCTTTCACTGAAGTCCCAACTTGGCTGATACCCAGGCCCCTGTCCTACACCATCATTCATGGAGAAATAACAGCCCTGAACTAGCACACAGGGCTGTTAAACCCAAGTCCTGGCTGACAAGACATGTTCTTTCCCATCTGCTGCCTTCTGTACAATGCTGGTCTTATTATTTCCAACAACACGGTTTTCTGTGAATTTGCTTGTTGTGCCAGCTCAGCTTTATGTAAGTGCATTTCTTGTTCCACTTCCTCTGTGTGCAAGTCACTGATGCAGGGCAGCCAAACCCCAAGTCTGCCAGATCTCCCTAGAGAAGAAGTAGCCATGGCCTGGTTTTTATGTCTCTGACCCTAAAAGATACCATAGTCCTTAGACCTATGAGGAGTCCCTGAAAGGTGAGAGTTCAGGATGGTCAAGAATGAGAACAACGAGAAGTAGTGGAGGCACATAGCAGCTGGTTGTATGATTCTCCTTCAGTGCAGTCTTGTAATTGTCCACAATAAGGTGCTAAAGAAAGCCTTTGAGGTACAGGCATTTGATGTGGATTTTAAGGAATAAATAATTCTGTGGTCAAATAAGGAGCAGAAAAGCAATCCAAGCAGAAAAGGATATATCACACAAACAGACCCCAGAGCCGTACAGCCAGGTGGGCAGTTATTCTGCTTCTACTCTAAGCAGAAATTGCCATTTTATCCAGACACTAACCATCCAGAGTCAACCAAAGTCTGCAAAAAAGGGCTCCATCCTCCGAGACACTCCACATAACAGCTAAAGTCCCCAGGTCACCTGCATTTCTGGCCAATTGACAACAAATGTGGGAGTTCCTATGACTCATTCAGATTAGAAAGCTAACTAGAATAGCTCTCAAAACTCTGGAAAGTTCTGCATTGTTACTTTATTACTAAGAGTACTAGCCAAACAAAAATTGTCCTGAGTACACACCATTAGTATCCACTTCTCTAGAGTATCAGGGCTGGTCAATCTCACTCCTACCCACGTGCCCCAGATGGAAGTTCTATTGAGTTTAGAGGGTCTAAAGTTGTGTGAGGTTCTTTAAGAGCAACATGATTGACAATCCAGTCTGAAGCCTCCTGCCCCTCCTTAGAGTTCATTACTGCTCCGAGTCCAAAGCATAGTATCACAAGGTTGGTCTTTCTGAGGACCATTCCCTATTCTGAGTCATCTCATGTTTGTTATACATTTGGGAGTGAGCTAGAGAGTTTCACAAATAAAGACATACTGTTACTCAAGAGATTCTGAGAGATCTATTTCCTCTGTGTCAGGAGCCCAAGATAAAGGCCAGAAGAGTTTTCCCCGCCTCTGCCATACCAGGAGTAACATGGTGATTCATCCTATGGCTTCACCCATGTTATGCAGGGACTCTACCATACAAAGATAGCCACAGCTTGTCTTTTCATTTTTATTCTAACAAGTGTCTTAGCACATTGCTCAGACTGGCCTTCAGCTCACTCCTTCAGCTCTAGAAGGCCCTGAACTTTGAATGACCTTGTTTCAACCTCCTAAGTAACTGAGATTACAGGCCCATTCCATTCTGCCTGGTTTAGACAAACATCTTATTGCCAAACAAGGGTGTTTCTCATAAGCATAAGGCAATAGAGAGGTGCTGATGTTTTCTCCAAGCCACTGGGTTCTGGATGTCTCCCTCTGTGCTGTGCATTGAGCATCTTAACCCTAGGACATCACTATAAAGTGTGTGGACAGGGGAGGCGGAAGGGGAGAAAGGAAGAAAAAGAAAAGAGAGAAAGAGTGGGAGAATTCTAATGTCATTTAGTAAGAGGTTAAGAATTTCAGAAAGAGTGACTGTCAAGTCCAGTATCACTAGTCCAATCAAAGGTAACAAGAAGATTCAAATCTAAGAATGTCATCGGACTCCAGTCTGTTTATTTTACAACAGAGTAGAGAGCAGAATTAGGTGAAGAAGAGTTACATGGAAGACAGAAACTTGGGCTGGGAGGTAACACAGTGGTAGATCACTATGCCAAGATATACAGAGCCCTAGGTTCAATTCCCAGGACCAGAAGAAAAAAATGAAAGAAAGACAAAAGAAAACTGACACAAAACTCCTAAGGTATGCTTCTGTTAGGATGCATGCACCATCAGAGATTGGTAAACAGGAGACCAGGGAGACATGATCCTGCAGTTGTGTGAGACTTGGGAAGGAGAGGACCAGGGGGAAGGACAAGCCACAGACAAGAGCTGAGCCCACTGTGCAAAAACAACTCTAAACCAGAGAATTCACAGAGGAGATGGTACAGGGGTCGGGCGGCAGGGGGTTTGGGGGGGGCAGATAGAGGATTACTGCAGCTAGCCAATGCCCATGAAGATTCATGAGTTCTTTGCAGGTCACTAAAACACAGGTGAGCCTGGTATGTTATCCAGCCTCTACTTTCTCTGCACATGTGGCAGGTGGCTGTGCTTTTATGCAAATTAGCTTATAATTCTTTCATCACAGATGTCCCTGGTGCAGAGGGTTCTCCCTGCCCCCCAACAATATGTGTTAGCCATCCCTACAACACAGAGTCTCTCCAGTATTTCTCTTACTTCACACTGCAATATGAAATCTATGACCCCAAACCAGTGACCTGAGGCTCCTCTTAGTTCATTTTCTGTTGCTATTAATACTACAGACTGGGTAGGTTATAAAGAGAAGAGGTTTATTGGGGCTCATGGTCCCAGTCCAAGGTCAAGAAGCCATATCTTGATTGGCAGAGTCCAAAAGCAGGGCAGGGATCACACAACAAGAGACAATACACCTAGCCAAATTGGCTCCTCTTACAGAATCACACCTCAGATAACCGTTAACCTGGAAATCCTTTAATCCATTAATCGAATGAATGGATTAACTCATTCATGAAGGCTGAGCCCTAATCACCTCTTAAAGGCCCCACCTGGTCTCTCCTCTCAAAAATCTCATAAAGAGGATTAGACTTCTGCATGCGTTCCAGAAAGGACAGACCATATTTACACTGCAGCAGAGCTTGGCACAGCATCTCAGACAGGTTGAGCAGAGAAAAGGGACAACCTGTTCTTTCAAGGAACAGTGCCTCTCCTGCACCACACAGAGGAAGTCATCAGAGTCCTTCCTTAGCAGGGAAGCCACCTCGTTTCTGTTTGAAGTATCACCAATCACATTCCATGAAGGTATAGAGTGCATAAGTAAAGCTATTATTGTGTAGCTGTTTCTGCCAAATTGAAACATTCTCTCTTGAAAGGAGAAAAAAAACTTGTAAGCCTCAGGAGGCTAAGGAAACTTACAAGGTTTAGGATGATCAGGAAACAACTTAACAAGGATCAGGAAGCTCCCGAAAATTGCAGGACTCACAGGACTCGGGCCTGTGGTTATATTTACACACAGTAAATACTGAGAAAAAGACTCTGATGAAGCTAGCTGCAGGTTAGGCAGGAAACTTCAAGAATGCATCTTTGCGTAGGTGAGATGCCTCTGCTAAGAGATTTTGTAGCACAAGTCTCATGACCTCAACTCAATCCCAGCACCTCAATAAGGTTTAAGGAGAGAATCAGCTACATAAAGTTATCCTGTGACCTCTATACATGGCACGCATGCCATGTCTACATTCACTCCATACATAACGCAGATAACAACATCAATAATAAATGAAATAAAGTTTTTAAAAATGCAGCTTTTCTGAGACATTGCTCTCACGAAGTCAGGATTTCTGGTGATGCAGTTGCCCAAAAGTTAGCCATGCATTTATAAATAATACCAGTAAATTTATTGATCAGCTAAGCTATGCTTGGCTGGAATCACTTCACTTATTTGATCATCACAGATTCCCTATCTATCGTAAATAGGTATTTATTTGTTCAGGTCTCCCTAAGAAAAATCATAACAAAGGCAAAGAAAGATAAAGGCCAGAGAGGAAGAAAGAAGAAGAGGAGGAGGAGGAGGAGGAGGAGGAGGAGGAGGAGGAGGAAGGAGTGTTTGAACCTCTACCTTCACATGATCAATTATTCTTTCTTTCAAGATAATTTCAAGCAAGCTCCCCTCACCCGCTAATCTGGCCACTGCATTGAATCCTGTGCTGTTTGCAGTTCCTTATTGCTGTTGCTATAATTACCAGAAGCCTGTGGAGTCATAAGGAAGAACCATTGGACTCCAGTGGCAGGCAGTGTGTCTTCTGTTATTTTATCCAATACTTGTTTAACTAGGTCAAGGCTGCAGCTGACCACTGTTTTATAGGTAAGGATGCTGACCTGTGCAGAGGTTATATGACTGCCTCATGGATTCTCAGCTTCTCAGCATGCAAGCAGTAAAGTCATTCGGCAAATGGGAAAAACTAGAGACTCGAAAAAGGAAGGGATGGACTCAGTGTCACAAAGCCAGTCAAACCAGTAGTAGGAATCAATCTAAAACTCTGGGTTGTAGATCTTGTGCTATATCTTAGTCAAACTGGAGCTGATGCCAGAGGACTGTTGTCTAGGAACCAAGGTATATCAACTAGGTTGACTGTTACTGTGCCTTCTTGGATCTCCTCATAAAAGTTTTGGTCAACATTAATGGCTCCGAGGAGGAACATATTCAGGATGAGTAGACCAGAGGCTGCAAATTGTCCATAGTGTGATCAGAAGTGGTTTTGTTTTGCCTATAAGCTGTCATAAAATAGAATCAATGCCTGTCTCAGTTAGCTTTCCTTCAGCTGTGATAAAATATATTGATAAAAGCAATTTTCAGGGAAAAGGGTTTATGCTGGCTCATAGTTTAAGGGTACTTCATGGTGGGGAAGTTAGGATGGCCAGAGCTTGAAGCAGCTATCACATCTATGATCAGGGAGCAGAGAGGGATGAACTCGTGCTTTTCAGCCCCCCTTTCACTACTTATAGAGTCCAGGATCCCAGCCAGGGAATGTTGCCACCCACAGCAATGGCTTCCCATCTCAATTAACACACTCAAGATAACCTTCCACAGGGAGATCTACATTCTGCCAAGTTAACATTTAACACTAACCAGCCAAACACCTTAAAATTGTACATGCAAATCCAAACTAAATGTCATCGGTATTTTTTCACTGGATGGATGTCTATACCCAAGAATGGGCAAAGACTTACCAAGCACTGTGATCCAATTAGAGTTTGCCCTTCCTGTCTCCATCGTCTCCATTCAGCACATAATTATTGGCATTGTTTGTAGCTGCCAAGAAGCTAATGGATCAAACAAACAAGAAAAATGACATGACCCCAGTGTCTCAGCTACTCTGAAAGGCTACTGTGTAAAAAATAGCTCCAGAGGCTCAGTGTTGCAGCAACACTTACTGATCTTCTGTGACATGTGACATCATACATGGTTCTTTTTTCAGATTTTTTTTTTACTTATTTGCTTTCCATTCCACTCACTGCTCCCCTTCCAGTCACCCCCTCCCCTAATCCTTTTCCCTTCCCCCTTCTCCTCTAAGAGAGTGAGTCCACCACTGGGTATCTCCCCACCCTGGAACATCAAGTCTGTGAGGGTAGGCAAATCCTCTCCCACTGAAGCAGCCCAGCTAGAAGAACACATCCTTCGTACAAGCAACAGCTTTTGGGATAGATCCTGCTCCAGTTCTTCAGGCCCCACATGAAGATTAAGCTGTACATCTGCTACAGATGTACAGGGAGGCCTTTAGTAGGCAAATAGATGGAACTTGAAAATATGCTGAGTGAGGTAACCCAGTCCCAAAAGGACATGCATGGTATGTACCTGCTTATAAGTAGATATTAGCCATAAAGTACAGAATAGCCATGCTATTCTCCTCAGACTCAAAGAAGCTAAACGAGAAGGTACAAGTGAGAATGCTTGAATCTCACTTACAAGGGGAAATAAAATAGTCATGGGAGGCAGAGGGAAGGAGAGAACTGGGTGGGAGAGGGGATGGGGAGGGAAATGAGGGGATGGGATCAGGATCATATATGGCTCTTAAATCTACACATTTACTAGGGAATTTCTGCTTCTGGCCTAGGGGAAGATGCAAGTAAGTTTAGGTCTATTTCCTCATCTGGATCTCTCTCTGGGATGAGCATCTCCTTTGGACTATCTCTATTCAAAGCCAACAAGAGACTTGCTAAATATGACCAAACTAGACATGGACAATTAAAGACATCTTTGTCACAACATTTACATGTTATACACAGGTTAGTATCCTGGTCACGTCAAAAGTCAGTGGGGCAGAGAAAAATCATTTTTGCTTTCCTATACAAAGACACTGCCACATCATATGAAGAGGAGTACTAAAGTGGAAACTTCTGATTTCTTTGTGTCAGATGGTGTATTGCTGGGGTAGACACGTGAAGGAATATTTTTCTGAAGTGAGCACAGGTGAGAGGATTTTTGGGAAGGCAGACAGGGGAAGGAATGTTTTGCTGAAGCAAACATGAGAAAGGACACATCACGTTAAGGACCCAACAGACAGTGGATGACACTGGATGATATTGGTATGCCTTACCATTGTTATTGGTCATCGTTTGTTGGACTCCATAGAAAAAACTACACCAAAAACTTCGAGTGGTGTGCTGGCAGCTTCTTGTCACTTCTTTAATGTCATCTGATACACACACTCACATTGAATTTTGCTAAGACAGACTCACAGGCTAAGGCAAGACACGTGATGAGACAAGACCTGTGGTGGACGCGTGATGTTTGAAGGGAGTATCAATAGGACCCAACAGACAGTGATAGATGCTGGGCTTCACTTGCTTGCATAGCTAGCTTTGCAACACTTTTTGATTGCCACACTTTGCTGAAAGAGGCACAGCTGACAATACCTCCTGGTATCCCTGGTGGTCCTCCTGCTGACCAGTGCTGATTCGGCTGAGGTCTAGCTGTCTCTGCTAGGTCATGGCACCACTGCTGATTTCCTGTTTGCTATTCTGACACTACCAAAATGGACTGCTGGTATATTTGTGAAATGTCTGCGAGTAGATCGAGCTGCCACTGATGACTCCTGTGAACTGAACTGCTGATTTCCTAACTATGCAGGTGGGATTTACTCCAAAGAGCAATTTCTAAACAGGTCCACTTCCCCTATATCCTAATAACCTTTCTTTTACACTACCTCTGGTGGGCGGTGGGCTAGAGATAAAAGCATTTAAGAACCATTATTTAATGTAGGGTTAAGACAAAATTTAAACCTACAGAATATGGATGCCCATTCCTATCACAAAGAAGGAGCGAAGACTTGTGAGTACTCCACTCTAATGGATCCGTCTTTTAAGTCGCTGATTTGCCACTCTGCTGTGTGCCCTTTGAAAAAAACGGTGGAGAGAAGACTGTCTCCACACTCAGCTGGGAGACTCCAGTGTCAGGCAGAGGTAGGAAGTAGCTGTGGAACGCATAACTGGGGAAGTGGAGCCAACTGCAGCCCTGGCCTTTGGAAGAAAAACAACCAGGCTTTGCAGTGTTGGGATCTGTGCTGGAGGAAACTGTTAGAGTATCAGTTCTCTCTACTAGAGGACAAGTAGAGAAGCCCAGAAGGACCCTAGTGGGCAGAGAGAAAAGCTCCACCAGAGGCGTTTCTCACTAGTTAGCCTGCCTTGGGTGCTAGGTCTGCAAACATAGCTGCCCATCCCAAGCCCAGTATAGGTCTCACAGACACACATCAAGACCCGGGAGCTGTGCTGAGCACTGACTGGATAGCCAACCTGACCAGATTCTGCTAGTGTGAAAGCTTCAAGCTTCTCTTTGGGAAAAGTTGTACAGTCAGGAATAAGAGAGAAAAGAACAATTACAAAAAAAATGTTTTATAAGGTCACAAATTAGTCTTTTAATGAAAGTGGGATCTTTGCTGGACACAGTTCTTCTGGTGTGGGCAAGGGAACCACCCTTCTCTCTACTCTTGCTCTACATCCTTAGAACATCCTAGCAGACTGACTCATAGCTACACCTTGGCCTCCACAGTGACACCAATGAAGAAGTGATCCTATCCCATCAGCAGCGAAGGCAAACCTCATTATGGACTGTGGTTTAAAAAAAACAAAAACAAAAAAACCAAACAAACAAAAACCAACCAAACAAACAAAACAACTTCTCTCTCTACTCCATGCAAACCACGAAACCCTCCAAGATTCCTGCTACAGAAGTCATATCAGCTCAAACACAAGCTTTGGATGTTTAGACATATGCAGTAGACCTCAGGCTGAGCTCAGGCACTGGGAAGATGGCTCAGTTGGTGACCTGCTTGCCAGTAAACAACTTGAACCCTAGCATCCACATAAAAAGCTGGCTACAATCCCAGCACTGGGGGAGTGGGGACAATTTGACCCACGGAGTTCACTGACCAGCCAGCCCAGTCTAATTGGCAAGGGTTTCTGCGAGAGACTCTTGTCTCAAACAACAAGGTAGATCACTCCTGGGGATTGACACCCAAGGTTGAGCTCAAGAGTCTCAGATTCTGTAATTGCATAAACTGTATTGGCTTTACCATCATTGTGACCTGGGAAACAAATTCACAAGCAAGGAAGATTTCTTCTAGCTCACAGTGACAGTACCTCAAGGTAGGGTGGTCACAGAGTGACGTAGAGAAGTTCATGTACCCTCTGGGCCAGGAAGCAGAGAGACTATGTACCTCTTGGCCTTCTCTCTTCTCCCCTTTTACTCCTTCTAAGTCCCTAGTCTATAGAGTTTCCAGTCTATGAAATGGTGCCAACCACGTTTAGGACCAACCTCTGGAAAGAAAGGCCATCCCAGTCATACCTAGAAATGTGCTTTCCTAAACTTGTAAGCACTTCTCATCCATTCAAGCCAGCAATCAAGATCAATCTATCACAGAGGCAATCCAAGCTCAAAAGAACAGCAGAAAGAAATCGGCTCACTTCTAAAATGTCAAAGTTTCGGAAACTGAGACTCATTTTAATTCAATCAGATCCTCAAATAATTCCTTTCCTCATCCTAAACAAATTAAATAAAATAAGAACTTCTGGCTCAGGTACTCGGCTAAGACCAGGGTAGCTGTATTGTGCCATTGTAAGAGTAAACAAAGGAGAGCAGACCTGGAGGAGGAGGTGTGGTGGGACACACAAACTTTGGGCTGGAGTTCAGCCTCCATTCCTCTAAGTGCAGTGAGAAAGGAGCACAACTCTCCATGGAGAAAAATGCAACTTTCCATGGAGGCCTGCTCAGTACCACCATTACAGAGTGGGTACTACCTGCAGAATCAACCAAAAGGTGTGTGTGTGTGGATGTGTGTGTGTGTGTGTGTGTGTGTGTGTGTGTGTGTGTGAGAGAGAGAGAGAGAGAGAGAGAGAGAGAGAGAGAGAGAGAGAGAGAGAGAGAGAGAGAGAGAGAGAGAGAAAGAGAGAGAGAAAGAGAGACAGACAGACAGACAGACAGACAGACAGAGACAGAGAGATAAGGACTAGAGAAGAGAGTTGCTTGGTTCCATCCATGTGGCTTGAGAAATGTAAGTTTCTTGGAACTGTTGGAATGCAGCTGCTATGATTACAGAAGCTGGCTATACATTCAGAAGTATGAGCTTGTGAGAGAGCTGATCTCGGGAAGCATGTTTAATCATTTCATATCTCCCAGAGCCAGAGCAATTTTCCCTAGGTCTCATCCAGAGTCAGAGGCTGCCTCAACTCTGGAACCCAGGTTCCAGACCATTGGACTGTAGTCCTCCACTCTAACTGGCTAAAGTCTTTTCGTGCACCCCCCACCCTAGCACTATGCCGGGTCAAGACCTACAAACAGAACAAAGAGAAGAAGGCCTCAGGCCTTTACATCAAAAACTCAAGAGATGGCCCGAGAAGACACATGACCCCTCATGGCCACAGTCAACTCACTGCCCTGCTGTTCCCAGGAATGAAAGAGCCACCAGATCACATAGCCATAGTCTGGGTCTCAGACCTAAGAACCTACCTACACACAATGCTGCATAATGTTGCATTCAGGTAGTCCGATAAGGGGAAAGCCCACACGAGCCCTGTTATCTTCTAATACTCTAAGTTTCTGTCCATACCCTTGCCTTCACCTGTTCACCTTCCTCATGCCATTCTTTGCTTCTCCAGATCTCAGAGACCCTCAAGACTCTGCCTCAGATATGCTGCTTCTGGGAAGCCCGTTCAAACATATCCTCCTCGTGCTCTCAATACACACCCTGCTAGACTCTCCCCAAATGGGCTCCTAAAGTACTTTCCTTTCTCATTCATTGGATGAATTAGTAAATCTGTTTATTTTCCATAAAACTGTGAGAGGTAAAGTCTTTCTTATATTTAATTAACCTGAGGAACAATATACCCTTGCATATTCTAAGATGTGTAGAAAGGATTCAATAAACATAGTGAAGGTAGGGAGAGAGAAAGAGAAGGAAGGAGGGACAGAAGAGATGATGGATAAGGTAATAAAAAGGGAATGTTTATTAAACACACAATGAGGAATAGATTTAACTAACTCACTATCACAGTAGTTACAGCCAACAGTGGGTGCTCAATAAAAGTTTACGTATGACTAAAGGCCAGCTGGAACCCCCCAGATGGCTGGGGACATCCTTGATGGTACCTCCAGCCATCTGGAATTGTTATGTAGTTAAGTATATGCACCAATGCAGCCACATCTCTGGGCCTCAGCCTGAGACAATTCATGCTCCCACAGACTATGGCCCAGTGGGCATAATGAGGAGAGAGACAGAGTAATACAGAAAGGATATTAGATCTCAGGCCATTTACCAGGGCCAGTGGAGCCCCCCAGAACCTCAAACAGGACCAAAGCCCCTGCAGGAGTCAGGAGGACTCATCTGTGACTGATGGAATATGAAGTCCAAGGTTAGAAGAAGGAGCTGATTTTCCCCAATGACTAAAAGTCATTGCAGTGATTCACAACCAGAGAGGCCCCTGGGGAAGCTGCCTTCTCTTGAGGATGAAATATTAAGCTATCAGTCAAACTTAAGCTCCCTCTGGTTGGGAATCCCTCACTGAGGATAAAGCAGTGCTGTGCTGTATCATTCATGGCCTAAGAGCCGGCCAACAAGGATGTCACTGGGAGAGAATCCTTGATGGAGGTGCTCAGGAAGGACTCCCAGAAACATAGGCTATAGGAGGGCTGTGGGAGGGATGTACTGTTAGATCATCAGGGGCCTCTCACATGTACCCCCACTCCACAGAAAGGCAGTGAAATTGGAACCAGCTCTGAATGTCTGCTAGTCACTGGAGGCTAATTTGGATCTCTGTGGTCCAAGCTCCTGAGTATTCAGTTCCTCGTATCTATTAATTATCGAGTTTTATTTATTTTTATTGATATGTATGGGTGTGTGCACTTCCTTGTATATGTGTGCATTCATGTGAATATAGCCAGAGGAGGTCAGAGGAGACCATCAGAATCCCTGGAATTGAAGGCAGTTGTGAACCACCCAATATGGCTGCTGGGAGCAGAACACAGGTCCTGTGCAAGAACAAGTGCTCTAACTGCTGAGCCATCTCTATCCCCCAACCTGTCAAATTTTGGGACCCTGATCCTCATCTTTACTGAAGCAGAGGGCAGAACTTCCCCTAATTCTCACATCTAGGAAATTCTGGGGAACAGGATGTAAACCCATTCATATCCTGTCTTTAAGGCTTAATTTTTTTCCTCTGCCTTACACCAGTTCCTTGGTCTGACAAATGTTTTGTCCCTCATGATAGAGGCTACACAATTCCAGCTCAAAATGAGGATGGGAACAAGCATGTTTCTTCACTTCCTGATACTTTATGGCTCCATAATTTAGTCAACATGTATTTATTGTCCCAATGCTATCCCACCTTAATGATGTCATCCCAAAGTAATTCCAGATTTTTGTGTGTGTGTGTGTGTGTGTGTGTGTGTGCATGTATGTGTGTGAATGCCTACATGGGTGTTAGTATATGATATCCCACCTTAATGATGTCATCCCAAAGTAATTCCAGATTTCTCTGTGTGTGTGTGAATGTGTACATTGGTGCCTTATGGTGTGGTGTGTGTGTGTGTGTGTCTGTGTGTCTGTGTCTGTGTGTATGAATGTGCATATTGGTACCTTGTGGTGTGTGTGTGTGTGTGCTTGTGTGTTTGTGTGACTGTGTCTGTGTGTCTGTGTTTGTGTGTAAATGTGCACATGGGTGGACACCAGAGGTTGAGTTCAGGTGCCATCCTTGATCACACTCCACCTTAATTTTTGAGGTAGGGTCTCTTCACTGAACCTAGAGGTCACTGGTTTTCTAAATTTGTCAGCCAACTAGATCCAGGAATCCCCCAGTCTCTGACCTCACCAACACTGAGGTCACACATGCACCACCACACTTGGGTTAACATGAGTGTAAGATGCTGGTGTAGCAGGCACACACACACACACACACACACACACACACACACACACACACACGGATGCATGTACTTATGTACACAGGCAGACAAGCATGCACACACAATTCTTGGAGCAGTTCTGTGATGTGGAAAGAGTACAGCTAGTGTGCCAATCAAGACTCCAGCATGGTGGAGAGAGGCACAGCTGTGTGCTTTCTGCATGCCTGCACCAGCAAGGAACTCTGTTCAGTTAGGTCACAGCAGAGACTGAAGGTAAAGTAGCTAGCTCTCAGGTGCTAACCATTCAGCCAGGTTCCAAAGTCACTTTTCTTGCCTGTTGCACTGTCAGTCCTTTGCAGAATTGATTCATCACATAGCCCAGACTCATCATGAACTCTTGGGTTTGGTGGTCGTCCTGACAGCCTTCCATGTGGCTGGGACTACAGGTATGCACCACTACAAATGGCTTCAAATAAGCAATGTTTTATTGTTACTGTGTCTCCTTCAAATTGATAAGGTCAAATCCTAGTATCCAATTTGACCATATTTGGAGCTATGGTCTTCATTGAGGTAATTAATGTTAAACAATACTGTGCTCATAAGAGGCCCTACCTAATAGGACTGAAAACATCAGACTTCTCTCCACTCTCTCTCCCCCTCCCCATCCTCCCCGTCTCTCTCTTCTTCCTCTCCTTCCTTTGCTCCATCCTTTCTTCTCCCTACTTCCACATAAACAGAAGAAAGACATATGGAGACAAGGTAGACACCCACAAGCCAGGAAAACAAACTTTATCAGAAATCAACAGAATCCTTCCAGAACTTTGATCTTGTCATTCCAGCTTCCAGACTGAGTTTCCATTGTCCGAGTGGCCTGGCCTGTGATATGTGGTTTTAGTGCCATGGGTGGCCAGATCAGATTCTTCCAAGGATGGATCTTCTTCTGGCCCTTGGGGGCTTTCACTGTAGGCGTAGGCTTAGAGTTTTTAAAACCTACTTCAATAAGTTTTTTTAAACACTTCAACCTCCCTTCTAGCCCACCGACCAGAGGTAGGGGAGAAAAATGATTAATAGGACAAGGGGAGTGTGGACCTATTTAGAAGTAGTTCTTTGAGGTGATACCAGTCTTCATTGTCTGGGTATCAGCAGTCTGGTCCAAAACATTGATCACAAATCAGTAGCCACAGTCCAACTAGCAAAAATGCCAAACATGAACCAGTAGCAATGGCTCAATCCAGTAGAAACCTCAAGGCTCCACTGAATCATCCTGAGTCCACAGATGCAGCAAGAAGCAACTGGAGTACAAAATGTAGTTTTTTGGTGCATCTCTCTGTATGACATCAGGACAAGTGAAGATCAGCGAAGGTCAGCAAAGCATTGCAAGATGAGCCAATGCAAGGGCCTCCTCTCACTCTCTGTTGGGGTTCTATTTATGTCCTTTCTAAACATCATGAGCCCTCTCAAGTATCTACTCCATCAAAACAAATATGCTCTCTCACATGTCTGCTTCAGCAAAATGTCCTCTCACGTGCCTGTTTTAGCAAAACATCTTCTCACAAGGCAGCTTCCAGAAAAATATTACTTGATACAGCTGAGTTTCCAAAGAAAGTAGAAATTTACACTTCATTTCACTAGCCTTGTAGTCCTTTGTTTCATCATTGTCCTTCCGGCTCCATTAATAAAATGAGGCTTTTTGTCAGCTGGACCTCATGCAGGTTTCCTCATTCCTGGAGCTGAGGAAGCACCTGAGGAAGCATAGATGTCACATCTTACAGGGACAGAAGCCCCTCATGCAGAGCACGGATGTGAACCATGACCAAAATTTCTCAGATCTAGGGGAGCTGAAATAGACTTTAGTGCCATGATCACTAATATGGAAGCATCTGTGACTGCAGGAATCAGAAGACCCGTGATTGGAATCGTGAGCCCCCTGTAGCTTCTCGGTGCCAATGTCCAGCACAAACAGCTTGGACTTGAGAGTCTGCCCTAAGTTTGAATTCTGGCTCTGCCATGTGCCCACAAGACCCAAATTCAGGAAATGTATTCAGCAGCAGCCCAGCTCTCTCACTCCAGGCTTGCCAATCTTCCTGCCTCCTGGAAGTTGAGTGTGGCCATGTGGTTTTCTTCAGCACTAGTGAAGTGAGAGCTTTGAGCAGCAGTGCAATGCTCATTCCACCACATTTTCTTCTCCATTGGTTTAGCAAGTGTCAGATTTCCAGGTAGGGGCTGCTCGGGTAGTCAGGGCTGCAGACTAAGGCAAACATGGTGCAGAATCCACAGCTGTCCTGCAGTCATGTAAAGGACAAATAATAGAGGTGCCTTTGGTTCTAGTCACCAAGATCTTGGGGTTGTGTATTACAGAAACACAACCAGGTTCATCTTGACTACTACAGAGACACTGAGAAGTCACAACCCCCCGTGAGACTTAGTTCCTGCACCTATAAGATGGGGACACACATATTATCTCCTCACAACTTTGGGAAACATGTCATGTTTGACACACAGCAAATCTTCAACATCTGTGTGTTCTTCTCTTCTCTGAACTATGTTCTGGAAGTTCTTTTCACAATAATATTTGACATTTTTGATCAGTTGGGACAGTTATTTAAGAAGAGTCATTCAAGCACACTTATCTCCATATCTGCTTTGGTTTGGCACCTATGTTTGTCTATTTTTCATTACTATAACAAAATATCCAAAGCTGAGTAATGGTTTTTTAAAAAGGACTTCATTTAGTTGATAGCTTTAGAGGGTGAAAATCTAAACAACATGGCACCTCTCTAATGATAGTTGACCTCACAGCAGTAGGAAGGATTGTGACAGGAAGAAGTTACATAGCTAGACAGGAAATGCACATGATTGTGCATGTATGTGAGAAGACATATGGATGTGTGTATGTGAGTCGGTGAGTGTTCATGTGCATGTATGTGTGTGTATGTATGTGTAAATGTACATAAGTGTGCATTGTGTAAGCAAGTGTGTGTATATGCACATGTGTATACATGTTCATGTGTGAATGTGTATGCATACATCCATGCATGTGTACAAGTGTGAGTTTACATGAGTGTGTACATATGTGTACATATGTGAATGTGCATGTGTGTACATGTGCATGTGTGTGCAGGTGTATGTGTATCTGCATGTGTGTGGACATGTTGGGGGCTGTGCGTGGGTGAGTGTATCTTCTGATCTTTCTCTACCTTCTTACAATGGCACTAGCATCCAATCACAATAAGTGTATCTACTTGCAAAGACCCCTCTTCTAAATACCCATGTGAATGAGTCTCCACACTCTTAATATCTACAATGAGGATATTTCAATTCATGAACCACTGTGGAACACATTCACATCATATTCAAACTATAATTTCACCAATGGTTTATGTGCTAGAACTTTTTTTTTTTGTATTGGCAGTACTATGATGGTGGGCTCTTTAAGAGGTGGAACCTAGTATAAGAAAGTTAGGTCTTGGAGTCTCCACCCTAAGGAACAGATTAATTCTTATGAGAGTGGATTGTTATAATGTGAGCCAGGCACATCTGCTCCCTTTCTTTACACGCACCCACTCTCCTTTCCACTTCTCTGCCATGGTAGTATACCCAGGATCCAGGTGCCAGAACCATGCTGCTTAGACACTCCAGCCACCAGCATTTGACAAGGAAAATAAACCTCTTTTCTTTTTACATTACACAGCATTGAGCATTCTGTTATAGGTATAGGAACGTGGAATGTATCCTAATGGTATTGCTAGCACTGCATACTATTAACATCACAGCAGGTATTCAGTAAGTGTTAAGCAAATGCACAACGTGCAAAGATTAAGCACCTGTTGAGTGGTGACTTTGTGCTAAGTACTAGGAAACAGGTCTCTGATGACCTCGACCTCACATTCTACCACCCTTTGTATTTTCTACTTCCTTTCCCAGACAAAACACAGCAGGATCCTGACTCTTCCCTGCAAAGCCTTTGTTTTCTCCCTGCTGTAGGATCCTGTAGCGACATCCTTGTTGATCAACCTCTCTGCCGCAACACTTAAAGCATTTGTGAATTTGCTACATTTAAAATGTTCTTCTGTGTTTGGAATGGCAAGGTGCGGCCCATCCATTAGCCCTACAAAGTATTGGATGCTCCTATCATGCAGACAGGAAGCTGGGGTTCAAAGAAATGTAACATTTCTCAGTGACACAGCCAGTGAGTTATCAATGCCAGGTAAGCACCTGGCTGGTGTCGCTCCATAGCTAGGATAAAGTATTCCAAAAGACTCCAAATCTCCCTGAAACCTCAACTTTAGGATTTCAAGCTTGGCTCTGGGGACCTTCACAATGCAAGCAGCCAGCCCTTCAGCCTTGTTAGAACATAAATCTCAATAAATGATTTCCAATAGCACAGACCTTGCCAGGAAAGGAAACTTCCATATTGCAGGGCAGGCATAATGCAGGTTAATCTTTGAGCATGCATTAGATGTGTATATGTTTACAGTGCAATGGAGTTCCAGTCATGAGCTGGGTCATACTGCAGAAACAGTCATATGCTGAAAGGAAGAGAGTATTTTTAGACTTGGACCCAACTTGACATTACCCGTAAGTACTTTGTGTTAGTGGGCACAGCACATAGTCCTGCTACTGATTTGCCAGCCAGGAAAATAATATGTTGGTTGCAGACAGATGCTCCCAGGCCCTCAATGGAAGCTGATGACTTCAAGATGGGCTGGCTGCTCTGTGGCTTCTTTGGAGACAGCTGAAATTAAGATGGGATCTGGGGCATGACGAAGCGCCAAGTCTTCCAAAGATGTGCCTAAATAAGTCGGGAGCAGGGTTGGGTCAGATCAGCCACATGCTGAAATCAAAGGCATGTGTAGGAAACTAGAACATTCTTCTGGCCCTCAGAGGAAGCACGTGGATGAAAGCAAGCTTCAGAAGGAGATGAGAATGCTTATGGGAAACATGGTTTCAATTAACATGGGTTTGGAACGTAAAGAACTGCTGATATCTGATCACTGTTGATCAAAACCATGGCCTTTTGATATGGTTCGATCTTCTGTACACATAATCCCACATCCCAGACAACACTCACATAGGGGATGAACAAGCAGACATATGACTGCCTACAGTGCAAAAATATGGTCTACAGTAGAACACCAGCCATGGAAACTTTGAGATTGATGTGAGGGCTTAGACCCAAGTACTTTTCAGGCTTGGAAAGGAAAAATGAAATAATAGGAAAGGTGTAAGGAACCAAGATGCCAACCCAGCTGCCAGTGGCTGCCAGTGTACTTTATGCTCATCTTGATGGCCTCTGAGGGTTCCGATGCTTGGGTTTGACTCCTGATTTTACTCCTTACAAGCAACCATGGATGCTGCCCCCAACCCCTCAAAAACTAACTGTATCCATGTCCTAATTGCTAAGCTTGTAAATATTATCTTACATGGAATGTGAGTGGATAGCATACCTTTTATGAAAAATAAAAACCTGGATAAATTAAAGATTGTGGGAGAAAAGAGCTTTTAATAAGGTACCCAGCGATGTACTGTTATAAGAGGCAGACACAGAAAGGAGAAAGACACTTATGATGATTAATAATGTCAACTTACCAGGTTCTGTAATTACCTGGATTATAGGAGACGAATCTCTAGACATTCTTCAAGAAGAGAGTTTCCAGATCAAAACCTAAGTGAGAAGACCCACTGCAAATATGGGCTGTACCATTTCCATGGACTGGGATCCAAGACTGACTAAAGAGGAGAACAGGAGCCAAGCTGCAGCATCCATATCTGTTTCTTGACTGTGGCTATGTGACAAGTTCCTTCGAGATCCTACTTCCAAACCAGGATGCACTGTACCTTTAACCTATAAGCCAAAATAAATCCTACCTTCTTTAAGATGCTATTATTAGGCATCTTATTGCTGCAATGAAAATAAAAAAAAGAAGCTGATAGATCACCAGAAATGAAGAAGAGAAGGTCATGTGACCACAAAAGCAGAGCTGAGCTGTTGCAGACACAAGTCAAGGAATGCCTGGGGTCACCAAAAGTTAAGCTTTGAAGGCTAGAAATAGATCAACAGATTATCCCCTGGTGCCTTCCAGGGTACAGCTCTAATGATATCTGAATGTCATCCTTTTGGCTTCCAGAATTGGGAAAGAATAAACCACGACAGTTTTAAGCCACCAAGTTTTTGTTGTAATTTGTCACGGCAGCCTCAGGACATAATAAGTCCTTGAATGGCTCAGGTCCCTGGCCTGCAACATGCACTGGAAATTATATACTTTTGTAAAGTAACTCCAATGAAGTACTCAGGAAATGTCACATACAACAAGCAGAGTACTGTGGAAACAGAGTGTCACATCAGCCCTGAGGTGTATGTATTAGGAGCCCAAGATCCTGGGTAAGTAAGACTCTGTTATAGAGTTCATCTCCCTTGACCAATTGTGGCCCCTTAAACCATAACTGGAATCTAGGAGTCATTGTCAGGTAATTTTCCCACAACTATCAGCAAAATCCACTTTGGTTCTATATTTGTGTGTGTGTGTGTGTGTGTGTGTGTGTGTGTGTGTGTGTCTGTGTGTGTGTGTGTCTGAATAAAATTATGCTGGAAGAGTCCTTTTTCTTTACAGAATTACGTATTGGCCACAATTTAAGCAATTGAGAACCTGGCATTTTGAGATTGTTCACCCATTGGAAAAAGTATCTTTCAAAAGATAGTTTTGAAAAAAAATGGGACACAGGGGAAGAAAATGGTTATTAAAAATGCTTAAGAGCCTTCCTGAACTTCAAATGGGCTCTTCACAACAATAATACTGATGATTTAAGGGAAAAATGAATCAAGATTCTATTGATTAAATGTTCCTTAAATTATATGTGGGTTTTAAAAATGTGTGGTGGTATGCAAAACATGTTGAAGGTAAAATGTTTGAAAAAAAATTACACAAGACATTTTGAGAATTTGAAATGTAGCTGCAGCTACTGGCCCAGGCTCCTGAGCAAAGAAAGCTAGAAGAAACTTCTAGCACATTTTATGACCCAGACAGACCATGCCTGATCTAAAAACTCCTGGCGGTAAAGGTTACCATTTATCTCTTGCAGTCATGACACTGGTTTCCTCCATTGTCATCTAGGCTCTACACTCAGGCATAGAGATCGTTCCAGAAATACAAATTAAGCATCTACTAGGTAATGTATTCTACATGAAAACAGTGTGTGGACCCGGCCATTATGATTGAGGAACTGAGAGCATGAAGGATGCATGGGAATAGCTCCTGCCCCAGCCAGGGAATTAGGTTCCATCATAGAAAGAAAATCTCTCATGAGACAGGGAGTCTGGGACAAAGACATGACGTGGTAGGTAGAAGCTCTTGCTTTGCAAGTCTGATACTCTGTATCTGATCCAGAGAACCCATGCAAAAGGATAGATGCAGGCAGAGGTCCATTTCTGTGATCTCAGCAGTCTCACCAATGAGCTAACACAAAGAGATACTAAAAGGGGGTTGGGAGGAGTTAAAGCTTAGAAACCCAGCTGGTGTGAAGTACCAAACACAGCCACAGAAATAAGGCAGATCATGACCCAAGGGGAAAGGTGAGAAAACTGTCTACTAACCTCCACATGCAACACAAACACATAAATACACACACACACAAACACACACACACACGATAGATAGATAGATAGATAGATAGATAGATAGATAGATAGATAGATAGATAGATAGATAGATAGGAATGGATGGATAGATAGATAGATAGGGATGGATAGATAGATAGATAGATAGATAGATAGATAGATAGATAGGGATGGATAGATAGATAGATAGATAGATAGATAGATAGATAGACAGAGAATGTAAAGACTTGGAGGAGGGTAGGTTAGCATTGGGTAGATGGAGATGGGGAAATCTAGAAGGGAAGTGTCTTGTACATGTAAGGTCCCTAGGCAAGATGCAATCCCAGCACTCAGGAGACTGAGGCATGAAGATCATAAGTTTTGAAGCTATTCTCCTGCTCCATTTTTCCCCACCCTCCAAAAATGACAAAGAAAATGTCAAGAGGCCACTGCTGGGCCCCTTAACTGGGCTACCCACTAAGCTTCCTGTCATCAGCTGCTGAATTCGACTGCCTGTCAGCTCACACTGGGACTTTTGAGTGCCCAGATGGATGAGGCAAAGAATCTCCTTACACTTGTCCCCTGCAGAACCTCGCTGTCGCACCAAAGCCTCCTCAAAGGACATCTTAGCAGCAGCACAGAGGCTCCAGGAAGCTTATCTCGTGGTTCATGTGGAGTCATCTCAGCATAAGGACACAGTAGGTCCCCAACAACCTGTCCCTCACCAGGTGACAGAGCCATCTTGGTCTCTTCCAGAATGCATCTCTTACTCAAACTGGGCCATTTCACAGGCTCTGCCCTTTACTATGCCCCATTTCTCCAACCCATTCTGAATGGTGGCCTCTCTCTCCATCTCCTTCATTACCTGTGTAAAGCAACAATGTAGCAAGGTAGACAAGGCACATACGCCCAGGGAGGTTCTAGAAGGAATGGCTGACACCTGGAGGTCGGCACCCTACCTCCTTCGGTATTCACTGAAAGCAGGAAGAGTTCCTCTTTAGCCTCTGGAAGCAGTCTTGGTAGAGGGGAGAGTGTGCTAGCACAGAGATAGCTTGTTGTTCATAGACTGCCATGCATCACTGGGACCATTCCCACTAAAGCCTTTCTACTATGACCCCCACAAGAACAGAAACTCTAAATCTATTGTTCATCTCTGCTCCCCTGCGTGTGACCCAGTGCCCAGAACGTGAGAGTGCTTAATAAGCTGAGTGAAGGCTGTGAGTGTGTGGCAGTATCAATCACTCTGCACTTGGTATGTTACTGTTGCCTCAAGCTTCATAGCCACCCGGTAAGGCCTAGAAACTAGAACCTCATCAGAGACTCCTTCAAATTGGACTGACCCCGTACTACACAGCACCAGGAGGAAAATTTTTTCATAGTCCAGGCCTCTCAGTTACACACACTAAATCTCACTCCAGCCTTGGGCCTCAGTTTTCCCACACCAACTACTGGTTCTCTTAGTGTCATTACCCTGTGCACTGTCAGTCAGAACACACAGCAAGGTATAGAGAGAAAAAAGAGAAAAGAGGGTGGGGGAGAGCCAGCCCTTAAGAAGTAAGCTTCAACTATTCAAAAACTACATATTTGGCTTTGAGATAGATTGCACCGCCCCCTTCTCTTTCCACAAAGTGGTACATGGCCCATTTATATATTTAATTAGAATGGATTAAAATTAATAACATCTTGAGTGGTTCCTGACCCTTCTTGAGATAATTGGAGACACCCTGGGGTGATAAGAAACCAGGAGGACGAATTGCTGATCTAACTAACTGAGGTTGAATTTTTTCACGTGTCTGTAATCAGCGTAAACCCTAATCACCCACTGTATATTCCTTAACAAAGACAGGTATCCTTGTGATTTGGAATCGCATCTTATTCCCTGGGCTGCAGAGCTGAAGGCATGCCCTGGGCAGACAGACAAGCTAAAACTTGTCCTGCCTGCTTTCAACAGCTAGGGTTATAGCTTGTGCAGATATGTTAACAGATTCTATTATTTGTGACTATAGGTACAGATGTGTGGATTTAAAAAAGAAAGTGTTGATCAAATACTATGCAATCAAGTGCATTCACATTCCGAACCAGTTCATTCTTCATAACAATACCCTGGGTGCAGGGATGAGGATGTGTGATGTCAAAAAGGGGACAGAGTCAAAGGCAGCCCTGTAGCTAGATTTCATCTGGACACTCAGCCCTTATGGAGCAATGGCCACCAACATACCATGCATGGTAAGGAGCACTTTCTCCCCCTGTCTTAAGTGAATGCATATTAATTGCACAAAATAATGTGACAAGACTATAATTAAAGTGGATTATACTCATGCATGCAATTGTCATAGTGTCATAGAAGCAGACTCACAGAATCGTAGCTTAAAAATCAGACATTCAAAATAAGAGCCTGGAAGTACTAAACACAGGCACTAGAGTGACCTTCTTCACTGAGCAGCCTCATGGTTGTGGACCAAAGGAATGACTGAGGAAGAGCTGAAAATACACCAAGACTATCCATAGTAGAAAAAGAAGTCCTGGTAATGAATGGAGCCCCCGGGGCTCCTGACATCTTCACTATAATTCATGGTCTTGGTAGAGAAGAGAACTCTCCTGGATTCGAACATGTGCTGGATTCAAACCCTGTCCTTCCACTTCCTGTGAACAGTAGATAGACTGTGTGATAGCCTTGGGAACGCCACTTAAGGCCACCCAGTGACTCCCTTCTACTTCAGTAAAATAAGCAGTTTAGTACATGCCAATCTGAACATGTCAAACTGGGTCAAGCCAGATCAGCAGCTACAGAGCTGCTAAGGAATTCTGTAACCAAGTTATTGATGACACTAAACCACACACTCATCACTGGGTGAGCACCTGACATGAGAAGTCACATGATCACATGGCAAAGCCCAACTGTTTCCCTCATACTTGCTGCCTCCTCATAATGCAGAGACACCAGATCTCTAAGCCCCGAGTGAGACAATGAGCCTTAACTAGCAATTGAGAAAGGAGAGCATTTGCCCTCTTTCTTGGAGTAACCCCAAATATCAGAGGCTGTCAGCAATTCCTCCCACCTCCCAAACTGGAGTGGTCTTCTTCATTCCCATCTTGGCAAAATGTCCCACTTTATCCGAAAGCCACCCTGTCTGTCATCTATCCCTCAGAGGACAGGGGCAGTCACACCTGTTTCAGCAAATGAGACCCTCACTCTGGAGGAGGGAAGCATTTCTGGGTCAAACTGGGTCAAGCCAGATCAGCAGCATCCCGAGATGCTATGGAATTCTGTAATCAAGTCAAAGCTGGTTCAGCCCCGGAGCCATTTAATTTGGGGGAGGCAAGATTTAGCTGAGTTGAAAGAAGGGGGAAGCAAGCTTGCAGAAAGAGATTGATTTCAGCAAAACACAAATTCATACTCGCTAAATGCTCTAACACTTCAGAATCAATTAAAATAAAGTGGAGGAAAAGGCACAACCAGGATGGCAGCAGGCCCAATTGTTAAAAGGCCAGGGAGCATGGAGGACAGGAAGTAGAGAGACTTAGGAGGGAGGGGCAGGGCAGAAGGACCACAATCCAGAGGTACTTCCTTGGGAAAGATGGGGGGGAGCGGGCAGAGGATGTTGAAGCTCTGAAAGATGTGCTTTGGTACTTTGGTAGAGCTAAAAGGCAGATGAGTGGTGTACTCTGGGTATGGTCAGGAGTGCTCAAAATTGAGTAACTGCCAAAATCAGCTTTGCCTGGAGAGGTGGGGAGTTAAACATAGATTCTGAGATGGACTTCCAAGGGATGTTCTGGTCAGCTCTGGGGTAACCTAGGAACTGGCCCATCTGACCATTCCCCAGGAACCTAGTGGCATCGATCATGATTGGGGTGGCTGCAGGAATCTTGGCAGTAGAGAACAGAAAGACCCTGCACTGACCTCTATCAAGAAGATGAAGCCTTTGGGAGCCGTATACAGAAGGGAGAATCAACAGAACATAGTAGTTCTGAGTACACAGGGAGAAAGATGGAAATCCATCAGCCTCCTGGTGTAGATAGCCCACTTCCCAAGGGGACAAGCCACGGCTCAAAATGGAGCTGGATCTCTTTGGCAGACAATTTGACAGTTACTCATAAAACAAACATAATCTTACCATATGATCTGGCCTTTATGTTCCCTGATATTTACCCAAAGAAGCTGAAAACTTACACTCACACAAAACCTGCACACAGATGTCTATGACAACTTTTTTCGCAGATGCCCAAGACATCCTTCCATAGCTGAAAGGACAGATGAACTATATTGCATCAAGACAATGGATTTTATTCAACATAAAAACAAATGAGTTTTTAAGATGTGGAAAGACAGAAAGGGAAAGTAAAGGCAGAATGCTAAGTGGAAGAAGCTAATCTGAGAAGGCCACATGCCACAGGATTCAGATATGTAATATGCTGGAAGGACAGACAAAGAACGTCTTTGTAAAAGGGTTAGTAGTTTCCAAGTTCTAGGGAGGAAGGGTGAACATTTGGAGCAAAACAGCATTTTAGAGCAGTGAAATCATCCTGCAGGCTACTATAATGGTATATGATTCTCATTGCACACTTACCCAAATCCACAGGATGGACAATCCCAAGGACAAATTGTAATGTAAATTATGGTTGGGGGGGATAAAGATGTATCAATATAGGCTTATTGATTACAGCAAATGTGCCATTCTAGTGTGGGATGCTGATAGTGGGTAAGGCTATGCATGTGGGGAGAAGGCATATGGGGACTGCTCAGTTTTGATATGAACCAAAAATATTTCTCAATACTGAAGTTCAATCACAAAGGAGGGGTAGCTGGAGATTGACTTTCATCAATCCTGAAGTATGGGATGTTCTATGGAGGCCAATTATTGAAATGTGGCTTGGGGACACAACTGTGGGGAATGTGGTAGACGTAAATCAACTAGCCAAGCACTAATTACTTAATGGATACATGAAAAAGGGTGAATGTCTAGAGGTGAAGAAGAAGAAGAAAAGGAAGAGGAAGAAGAAGAATGAAGGAGCAGGAGGGGGAGGGGAATAGAAGGAAAAGAAGGAGGAGAGGAGGAAGAGGAGGAGAAGAAGGAAGAAGGAGGAGGAGGAGGAAGAGGAGGAGGAGGAGGAGGAGGAGGAGAGATCCAGACTCTTTCTTACCATCTTTACTGCAAAGAGAAGATGGCCCTCAGTGAGGGAGCAATCCATCTACACTGCTTGAAATTTTCAAAGATCCCTTAATTCCCCACAAACAAAACAGTTCAAACAGGTGCACAAACTAGCAAGTTAAACAGGAAGTCTCAGGCTCACTATTTCCTGGATGAGGCCTCCTAATTCCCCCTTAACACAGGATCTCCCTGCCTGCCCCTAATAAGGGGCTTCTCTCCTTCCTGAGAGTCCCATAAAATGCATAAATATTCCTCAAGGAACGGAAAGAGCTCCTAACTGACTTTAATAGATATCATAAAATGAAGGATAAAATGTGTGAAAGGAGATTGGTCGTGATAATAGCACGAGCTATGAGAGCAGTGAATTTCCTGACCCCTCCCTGCCGACTTTTATAGTAGAAAGATTCCACCTAGAGTTAGGAGCCTTCCGGGAAGGAGAAAATTGGGAAGGGGGCCTCTGGTCTCTTCTCAGAGATTCCTGGACAGTTAAATTAGGAGGTCTCAGGGCCAGAGACAGAAAACATGCTGAAAATCATATACCAAATGGCACACCTGGCCATGATTTCACAGTCCAAATGGGGGATTTCACTTCTTTGATTCCCTGGATGATTAAGATACATGCCAGGGTATACTGAAATAAAATTGGTCCTGGCAACAGAGAACCCTAGAACCCACACACCTGGTGTATCCAGAGTCTAGCCTGTTCATGAAAACCACACCTGTGGTTTATCTGTGAACTGGAAAGGAACTCTAAAACATGTTAGCAGGCAACTGTCAAAGCCAGCAGGCAGGGCTGAGCAGCCATAGACCAGGAAACAGGGCAAGCTGTTTTCCCGAATGGGTGCTATGATAGGTTAGCAGGGAGCACCTGAAGGCCATAGAACACAAGGGGTTGACAAAGTTGGCAGAAGAGCCCACAGCTAACAGACCACAAAGCCCTTAGCTCGTGTCCTGGCATGCAAGGGGAGCATAATAAACAGCAGTTTTTGGCAGTGACAGCAATTGAATATGTACAGAGGAGCTATAACTGCTAGGCACTGCTGTGTATTAAGCTCCTGTTTCATGCCAGGACATAAGCAAGGGGCTTATCATACAAAACTAGTTTGTTCCCTCAGTGCTAAACTGGAGTCTGACTACCCTGACCTATAGACATATGCTGATGAAATAATAATCAGGTATAGGTTGATGAAATAATAATCAGACAACCAAACCTGAGTCTAAGGCAACTGACCCTGACTCAATAGCCAATACCCAGGACCTTTGAGTCTCCTAATACTCGGGGTTTTGTCTCATGATCTACATCTTCTTTTGCATGGTGTATCATGTCAGTTCAGGATCTCGGGAAGCATGACTTCCTGCTCCTTTAGGTACATCCCACTGATTTATCCCCACTATGCTCAGGACTCCCTGGGACCCCAGGATAGCTCATCCTGCTCATATTGACATAAGGTTCACTGCCTTCTCTCTATCCAAGCTTCATAAGCAAACCAGGGAGAGGCTTCACAGACGCACACCAACTGGCCAGCCTCAACATAGTCAATAAAGTCAAGCCTAGAAAACAGAGGAGGCTCCAGACAGCTGCCTTCCAGATTGGTGCTATTATGGATTCACATATAGTACCTCAGTGCTCTCTGTAACAGGGAGATGAGTGAGTCTCTGGGGTGAGCAGAGATGAGTAGAGTTTTTTCTTATATATTTTGTTCCCTAGTGAGATGGTAGGTGACTGACAAAGTTTTGTACAGATAACCTAAGATTCTGGTGTAGTCCAATGTTGTCCCAAAGGTGCAGTGGCAGCAACGTAAGACATGAGAAAAAAATCAAATACAGAACAAGATTCAGGAAAAAATGAACAACAGCAACCTTGGAAGAGAGGCTCCTAGAAAATCCTGACAGATTTGGCAGGTATTAGAACAGAAAAGTTGGCAAAAATTATTCAACATGAGAATAAGATGAAAAAATTAAGTCATATTTCTTTTGCCATGGAGTAGGTATAGATGAGGTTTTCTTTTTTTTTTAAAGATAGCATTTATAACATCAATGGAACAAACAAAGGGAGTAGAAGAACCTAAAAATGATACTCGAATTGCTCATGGAAGATATTAGGGAGATTTATTGAAACACATGAAAAGCTATATCTACTTCATGGGCAGGAAGAGACAATGCCATAAAGGTATCACTTTGAGGAGAATTGACTTATATATTCCATGATATTCTAATAAAAATCCACAACAAGGTGACTGTGTGGATGGGAAAGTTGTCTTAGAAATAAGTAATTAAATGTATAAGTGAGTCTGTGCACACACACACATATAAAAATGTGTGATATATCCAAACTAAGACAAATATAGATTAAAACTACACTGAAGTATTCTCATTCAAGCTGTATCCAAAATTACATGGGGAAATGGTATTTTCAAAATGGTATTAATGTCACAGAGGAGAAATCTTCCTGAAGACTGATGAGGCTAAATAAAACCAGGTAATCCCGAGTTTGAATTGGAAGCCTGAGCACTCGTGATGTATTGTATGAACATACACCTAGAATATATAGAAGTCCAACTCCATTCATTAAAATCTACGAATAGTGACAGTCAATAACAATAAGAGTTCCTAATGTCCTGATTATAGTATTTCTGAAAAGCATTAACAGGAACAAGGACAGTTTAAACAAATCTGGGGAAGATTTCAGAGATGCTAACAAAGTCTATGGGGTCAGGTAAATGATGGCAGGAGCTAGCTCAAGAAGTTCCCACTGGTTGTAAATAGGACTCTTGATATCAGTTAGGACTGTGACCAGAGCAGCAGGTTAAAACACAGCTGATAGACTGAATCCTTAAATGTGTAGTATGTGTACGTACAAGTGCATGCATGTGTGTGTGAGCGAGTGTGTGTGTGTGTGTGTGTGTTGACAGATTGCACCCTTAAATGTATATATATAAAGTATATGTATGTTGACAAATTGAGCCCTTAAAAGTATAGTGTAGTGTGTGTGTGTGTGTGTGTGTGTGTGTGTGTGTGTGTGTGTATTAGGGGAAATAACTTTTTATGAAATAATTCCTGTTAAATCCTAAGAAGGAATGGTAAACTGGACTACACTGGGAGTTAATTCCTAATGAATGAGTTGATCTAGGCCATGACCAACTAGGCTGAATATTATGTGACTCCTGGTGGCTATTCATATCAATGCCTGTGAAGTTTTGTCTCTTTTCCTTACTACAATGAACGTAAAGTCTCACTAAGTCAGAAACTATCTATGTGTAAGAAATATAGTGGACCTAAGAGCATATTAAATGATACTGTGGTGGTATGATAGGAAAATCTAAGATGTTATATTTCAAGTTTGAAACCTCCTCCACAAGCTTTTGCTGGAACATTCGGCCCCAGATGGTGGACCTATTTGGGTAGATCCTGCCATCCTAGGAATGTGTAGAATAGCTGGATTGAGTCATAGGGGTAGGCCCTGGTTCCTACCACAGCCCCATCTTCCTGGCTTACCACACTAGGAATTGCCACTATCTAAAGCTTTGGCCACCATGAGCTCAACTGCCACTACCCCCTCCTCTGCCAGGATGGGCTGAGACCATGAGCTAAAATAAATATTTCCTTTCTTATTTCTGCCAGGTGTTGTAGTCACAGCAATACAAAATTAACTAATATATCAGAACCTTACTATGACTTGGGACGAACCATAACTGAAATTTGATTCAACCCAACAGTTCCTCCTATTGCATTTAAGAAATTGTCTTTGAGCTGTGTTTGGGAAGTTGTTCCACTTTGCAAACTTAAAGGGATTTGTAAACATCTGCATGGAAACAAAACTGGTCAAACTAGATAGAAGACAAAGTGGTGGAAGAACCTGCCCCACTAAGCATCAAGAATTATTGGAGAGCTATTGTCACCACAGTAGAGAGTATGACATCCATGCAGGAATAAACACATTGACTAATGGAACTGAGAAGAGAGCGGAGAGATAGATCCATTAAGTGTATACATACAGTTTTTGACAGAGCTAATTTTTCAGGTGAGTGGGAGACAGTGGGACTAATCAATATTTGGGGCTGAGACAATTAAATTGATTATTCACATGAAAAAAATAAACCATTCAAGAAGAGAAAATCAATAAATTCAACTGCAGTAAAATTAAGAATTTCTGTTCATCAAGACAGCTGAAAAGGGAGATAGAAAGATGGCTCAGTGGAAAGGGAGATAGAAAGATGGCTCAGTGGAAAGGGAGATAGAAAGATGGCTCAGTGGAAAGGGAGATAGAAAGATGGCTCAGTGGAAAGGGAGGTGGAAAGATGGCTCAGTGGAAAGGGAGATAGAAAGATGGCTCAGCAGTTAAGAATATTTGCTGCTTTTCCTGAGATCTGGAGTTGAGATCTCAGCATATCAGGTGAGCTCCCTACGACATATAACTTAGCACACGAGATTTGACATTCTCTTCTAATTTCCTCAGACTCCTGCACAAATGCAGCACATACATTTAGACTTACAAATAAAATTAAATGATAATACTTTAAATATCTTTTAAAATAGCTCAGAATAAGAAAATAGTTCAAACTGGAAATGATATCTTAATGTGTCTGCCTGTCTATATGTGTCTATCTACATCTGTCTGTGTGTTTGTTTGTCCTTGTGTGTATGTATGTCAGTCTGTGTGTCTATATCTGTCTCTTTGCCTGTCTATGTATATGTATCTGTCTCTGTCTAGGTGTCTCTGTTTGTGGGTCTCTGTCTCTGTGTCTGTATGTATGTCTGTGTTCATCTGTGTGTCTCTGTCTATGTGTCTCTGTATGTCTGTTTGTGTATCTGTGTATGTCTATATGTCTGTGGCTATATATGTTTATGTATGTATATGTGTGTATGTGTGTGTATATGTGTATCTGATTATGTCTGTGTATATGTCTCTGTATGTTTATGTGTAAGTATGTGTATGTTGTTTGTATGTCTGTGTATATGTGTATATGTCTATGTGCAGGTATTTGTCTGTGTATGTATGTCTGTGTGTATGTGTGTGTGTGAGTGTGTGTGTCTGTGTGTGTATATTATGTGTATGAGTGTCTGAGTCTGTGTACGTGTATATGTGTATCTCTGTGGGAATGTGTCTGTGTCTGAGTGTGTGTCTGTGTGTGTGTGTGTGTGTGTGTGTGTGTGTGTATCTGTAAGTCTATTTGTCTATCTGTGTGTGTTGGTCAATTTTGATTGGCAGCTTGATTGGATTAAGACATGCCTAGAGCAATAATAACTCCTTTTAATATGGCTGTGAAAACATCTCCGGAGAGGAAGAGATTCACTCTAAGTGTGGGCAGCCACTTTCCATGACTGCAGTCCTGAACTAAACAGAAATGGGAAATGAGAAAGCAAGCTGAGCCCCAGCATACATCTCTATTTACATACCCGTCTGTCCAGATGTGAGCAAGCCTCACACCATGTTTCTCTAGCCATGCCTTCCCCACTGTGATAGAGAGTGCTCTTTCAAACTGTGAGCAGAAGAAAATCCTTCCTTCCTTAAGTTGCCTCTTATCAGGGTGAAAAAAAAAAGCAATGGATGTTATACAATATTCAATTAGGACAGTCAGAATGTGTATTTAACTCCTACAAAACCGTGAGATGTGATTCAAACTAAAATATACAAAATGCCTGATTAGTCTTTTACAGGCAGTTGTGAACAGCTCAGCACTAGTGCTGGGAACCAAATTTGTGTCTTCTGCAACTGCTAAGCTGTCTCCCCAACCCCCAGAATAGATATTCTTGAGATAGAAAATAGTTAATAACTGAAGATAGAGTGCATCATAGACTGAAGCTTTAGACTCAAAGAATATCACATACAACATACTACTTAAGATGTACATTGATGGTAAATCCTGGTACTAAGAGGAAAGCTAAATTTTTTTTCTTTTTTTTTCTTTTGGAAAGAGAATATCCCTTTATTTTGAGTGTTCCTTTCAGCTTGGTAGACCTAGTATTAAGCCATGCCACATTTGCCTCCAGATATTATTACAGTAATATTTACAGCATTTTTTAAAAATGACTGGAAACAATCCAAATATTCACTAACAGAAATACACGCAGTATATATAGCACACATATTAAGTGAGGCCTAAGGGAGTCGACCCTGCCTTTTAAACTTACCTTCGGGAAAGACATGTAAAATACACAGGGTGTTGATTTTAGTAACAAAGAAGCATAACCCCTAAAGTTGGTATAACTCATTCAGAGTCTGATACTATTGAAGCTCTTCTTCCTACATTTGGCATCCATGGTCCACATGAACCTACATGTAGGCATAATATGTAGTAGTGAAAGTTAATTAAGGGCAGTAAATGGATCATTGTGAGTGATCTCTCTGTGACCTCCACAAGCCCTGAAAAAGGGGAAAACAATGTGCATATGAATATTTACAGCATACAATTTTTATGAAGTAAAGGAGAACAAACAAGAAATTCTGGCATATTGGTACGCATATTGGTAAGCGGTATAGACACATAGAGGAATGTTCTAGAGAACCAAAGGTTCGTGTGGATAAAATACAGGAGGAGGAGTTTCAGTAATATTAGTCTCAGAATATTTTATACCAACTTCTGAGGTCGTGAGTGTTTATTTTTAAATGTAACCCTTGTGTATTTTACATGTCTTTTTCTGAAGGTAAGTTTAAATGCCAAGATCTTTGGGCCTGGCTTGGGTCTGGTTTCCTACATGAGAGAGTCACAGAGTAGCATGAGATGGAGATGGTATGCCCAAGATCCACAGCACAGCTGCAAGCATCAGCATCCAAGAAGATTCTTGCTGACAAGGCAAACATATTCCTAAGCATGTGAGGTTAGACATAAACTTCTTCCAGGCTGGTAGCAATATCTGAGGCCAAATTTCCATTTGTTGTAAACATGGGACTGCCTTTGCAAGCAAAACCACAAAACCCTGCTCCCCAGCCAGGCTGGATGACCTAGTTCAGATACTAGAGCTATGTTAGCTTGCCTAGACCCTCCACCCTGCTAACTCCAGTACAGTCTCAGGAAGAATGTCAGAGATGCCTCTTGTCATCCAATTACACAAAAATTTTGACATCTAACTCATACTCAGTACTTCTCTGGGTACTAGAGTTGTGGAGATTAGCAAGATAGGGCCTTTGCCCTTTATAGTAGAAAATAGGAAAAAGAGAAAGAAGAGTGGGAACACAAAGTGTGCATGCACTTCCTCTGGCAAACTTCCTGCCATTGGAACAGATGCCACAACTAGGGAAGAAAGCTTGGCTCATAGAAAGCATGTGCTGATAGTCCTTGTACACTTGTAGCAGGCAATTTTAGAATCTCAAAACCAAGTGATGCTTGAAGAATTTTCTCTTTCTCCTACTTTTCTTATGGATTTTTGAACTACATATGAAGGAAAGAAATTACCTATGTCACCAATATTTACAATGATATGTTGTCCTAGTTAGCTTCAGCTGGTTACTTGTCCCAGTCTCAAATTATCTAAAGTTGTACCAATTGAAGGATTGACTGGACCTCTGGCTCTGTTAATGAGGAATTCTCTTGATTGGTGATAGATATAGGAGGGTCCAGCCCAGTGTGGATGGCACCATTCCTAGGCAGGTAGTCCTGGGATATGTGAGAGAGCCAACAGGGAAAGAGCTAGAGAGTGAGTGATCCTGATATACACACACATACATACACACTCACACACACAAACACACACAAATATACACAGATGTACACACAGACATACACACACAGACATATATACAGACACAAAGATACATATGCAAACACATTCACATACATACACACATACATATACACATACAGACACACACAGACATCACACAGACATACAGACACAAACACAGACATACACACAAGGCTTTAAACTGATGTCTGCCACAGTAGACTGAGTCATGAAAGAGCCAAGGCACAAATAACAGGAAGAATAGGGAACGACAATATCCTTAAAGGGCAAAACAAAACATGTCCTCTATAGACAATGAATTTTTTAATAAAAAAGACATTCCAAAAGTATAAAAAATGAAATACAAGAGATTAGAGAAACTGAAGGGGGGCTATGTGAATGATAACTATAAAAAGGAGAAAATAGACAAAATCAAGCTACCAAAGTAGTAAAAAAAAAAAAAAAAAATCTAAAAAAATCCCCTAAGTGATACATACTTCCAGATTGAAAGAGTTCATTGAAGGATGAGCTCATGACAGGGAAAAATCAATATGAATGCCATATTGGTGTGAAATATCACATTAGCAGGGACAGGAATTATTTTTTAAAGCATCAGCTATGGATTTTTAGAGAGAGACAAATATCCTATGAGGAATAAACCAGAAAAAAGGGAAGATGGTAGGACCCACAGAATTGAATATTCTGTAGAGTCCACAAAATAGGCTGGTGGGAAGGAAAGCTTCGGGGTGGGAACTGTGATGATCAAGCTTGCTTGTCAACTTGGTTCGCTCTGGAATCAATGAAGATACATGGCTCTGATGGGATTCTGAGGGTATTTCCCAGAAGAATTGCATGATGGGAGAAGACCCTGTCCCAGATTGGCCATCATCTATATGGTGTCTGAGATGTAGAGAGGGCTGAGGGGAAAGCAATGCTGTTTGTGTGCCCGTGTGTACCCCTTGCTGGTGAGTTCTGTTCTGTTGCTGGGACTTCTACTACTGTCTTTCCATGAAAACGGAATGCAGCTTCTTCGAACTGAAGACCAGCAGCTCTCTGGGAATTCTCAAAGTCTTCTTCAGTGCCTGGCTGAGACTACTGGAGTATCTCTGGACTGAAGAGCTATGAGACTCACAGACACTCTGCAGACAGCCACTGTAAAACTAACCAGCCTGTGTCCTGTAAGGCGGTCTAGTAATTCTGCATTGAGACACACACTAGGTTCAGTTCTTCTGGAGAAGCTTCACAAGCACTGTATGATAATTTTTTAAAATTCATTGAGACTAGTTTTGTGTCATAATATATTGCTACCACAGATATGTTCCATGTGAGCTCAATGATTGGTAGATTCATGGGTTAAAGGCACTTGCTACCAAGCTGAAGACATGAGTACACCAATCTCAGGGACAAATTCCCACAGACTGCCTTCTGATCTTGACAAGCACAAATACATGTCATGCATGAGCCCAATGCACATATAACCATAATACATATCCCAAGTACAGTTGAGAAGAGTATATCCTGCTGTTTGTAGCTATAGTGTTTTATGTACATGTTAAGTGTAGATGGTTCATAGTTCTGCTCATGTCCTCTGTATTAATACTTAGCTAAAAAAAAAAAATACTAGGTGTTCTTCCCATAATTTACAGAGCTACTTAGTTTGTTCATTCTATGGTACACACAGATTGGGTATGGGTGACTAGACTGGGACCCAGGTCATACCATAGCATGTATGTTAGTTCTCTGGGTTTTGGTATGATGTATGGATTAGACCCATGCATGCAAATGCTGGAGTAAGCCAAAAAGCTCATTCACAACTTGATAGGATCTCTGCAGAAGATGTATCCTCTCTCTGGTCTTCTTCCTGGGGCTTCCAAGCACCTAAAGTTCACCTGTTCAGAAACCTGGAGTTGTATCTTGGTGCCTTTGGCTAATCTATTTCATACTTGATGTCATTGCTTGTATCTTGAAAGCAAGTCTGTGAGAAGACAAAGGAGGGCTTCCAGGGGGCAGTCCCCACAGTCTTGCTACTAAAGCCAGTCAGAAAGCAAGCTCCCCTGCTTTGGGGTTTACATTCCTGCCTGTTAGCCTGATGCCATTGTTCATCACTAACATGGACACCATGGTATCATCTGAGGACTGGGATGGGAGAGATTAGTAAAAAATAAACACCCCTCAGAATTTATCTGTCAGATTCTTAAGAACTCTGGTTCTTGTTCCTTGAACTAGTATGTTAGCCATCTCAGGCTTCCCTGTTAAAACGACACAGACTGAGCATCCTAAATAACAGGCATTCATTTTTTTTCTCAGCTGTGGAGGCTACATGTCTATGGTCAGGGTTCCAACAAGTTAGATTTCTAATGAGCTCTCTTCCCTAAGGGACGTCTATTCATTGTTCCCTGTCATACACAAAGGAAGGACCCAAGGCTTTCTGATATATCCTAGTAAGGACACAAGGATTGTGGGATCAGGGCCTGACCTTCTGATCCTATTTAACCTTAATTACTTCCTTAGGGTCCCTTTCTAAATACAGCCACACTTGATGTTTAAGCTTTTATGGTTTGCACAGGAAATGGCCTCTTACAGGCTCCTGTGTTGGAGGCTTGGTCTCTAGCTGGTGGCACTATTTAGAGAGGTGGTAATAACTTCAGGAGATGAAACAGTTCTCAGGGAGTGGGCCTTTGAGGGGGCCTATCATGAGGTGGGCTTCTCTTGCTCTTTCTACCATGAGGTTAGCTCCCTATGCCACATTGTCCCACTGCCATATGACAAAGAAGGCCAGGACCATGCTCAGAAACCTGTCAATGTTGGGCCCAAATAGGGCTTTACTCATTTGAGGTATTGAGCTATTGATCTTAAAATTTTTCAGAGCAACAATAAAATCAGACAAAACAGCACCCTAATGCAGGGCCCCAGCATACACAGCTTTTCCAAACTACTTTCTAGCACAGTGGTGGTTTAATTGAGATGCCCATCCTCTTGGGGGTATTTGAATATTTGATCCCCAGTGGGTGGCTACTTGAGGAAGACTTGGAGATGGGGCCTTCCTGGAGGAAGTACATCACTGTGGTTTTCAAAGTGCTTTAAGGTTTCAGAAGATTCTTGTCTTCCCAGTGTGCTCTATTCCCTGCTTGCTGTTTGAGATATGAGCTGTGTCAGCTGCCACTTCGTCTGCCTGGCACCTGCTGCCTCTACTAGACCATCATGGACTCTGACCTTCTGACATCACAAGCCCAAACCATCTTCTACAAGTTGCCTTGGTCATGATGTCTCATGACAGCAATAGAAACACAAGCATTCATGGTCAGTGGAAAACCACTTCAGTGTTGCCGAAAAAGTAAATAATACAGTGTGTGCATGAAACTCGGCCACACCACAAATGCAAAGTCACGTATAAGAACATCAACACCAGCTTAACTTTTAATAAATAACTGAAAAGAACACAAATACTATCATGAGAAAAAAAACTAACTTGGGAATACCCAGAACACAACATAGAAAAATATCAGTAACACTCAAAACTACAGGCTAAAATCATAGTAACCGTGCTTACTCAAAAGGGCTTTGGGCATCTGGAGCGGTGAGGATGTCAAGTTCTGTACTTGCACATACAGTTCTGTAAATAGCAGGGCTGTGCTGCCAGTCAAAGGCTGTAGGAAGTATCCGAGCCTGTTCCAGCCTGCAGAGCCAGGCAGGGCAGTGGGGATCCATATACTGCTCTTCTAACACCCTCCATCCCCCACTTACACAGCATTACCATTGGGTGCAGTTGAGTTGCAAAGTTTGAGGACAATAGGGGCAACCGTGACTCCATTGTCCTTCCCATTCCTTCTAACAACGTAGTAGCAAGGTGTGGGCATGCGTCCTTGCGGTTGCATGCCATGCCCACAGGTCTCTCCACTTATGGGCACCACAGGTCTCACAGATGTTGCGGGGCTGGGAGTGAAGCTGGTGGACGATGAGCTGCAATCCCCTGAACCCCTTCCTGCCTTGAGAGTAAAACCTGAAGTGGGTGTGGCAACGGACAAAGCATGTGGGCTCTCCTTGTAGGCTAGCTTAGTGCCATCAGGCCTGCCACAGTGAGCAGGTGACGCTGGGTCGACAAAACCTAGTCGAGTTGTGCAGCCTCTAGGAGGTTGGCTGGCTATTGAAGTTAAGCCAAGGGCTGCCATCGAGGTGGGGGGATTTCTCATAAAGACATGGCCATCAGCTTGCAGCCTATTTAGCAATGCAGGGGTGGGCTGAGGAGTAGCTCCAGCACCCTTGCAAGCCATAGTTTGCCCCAAAACTGACTCGGGGGGCAAACTGTTGGAGACATTGTCTGGGGCAGGGGAAGAGTGAAAGATGACAGCTTTAGAAGGTGGGGTGGTATCCATGAACTCAAAGTCCATGGCAACAGGAGATGGTGGTATGGCTGCCATGGGAGAAAGAGCTGGTGGTACCAGCCCAGGTTGAATCCAAACACCAGGATCACCAGCGGGCGATCCTCCCTGCTTCTGCCCAGTGGTAGGCCTGGGAGTATACAGATTGCTCCCAAAAGGAGTGTAGCAGAGAACCCTGGATGAAGGCGGGCTAACGGACACTGTCGCATTTGCAACCAGCCTCTGCTGCATACAGCCATAGCTAGGCTCAAATGGTAAGGAGCTACCACCGCTGATGGTGGGTGAGCTCCAAGTAGTTGCCTCAGAAGGAGGCCTCCCATGGTCAGAAGGTAATGCTGAGCCTGCAAATCTGGATGGAGTTGTACTACCACAAGCAG
>NW_022196905.1:241890301-241896420 GCF_008632895.1 Mastomys coucha
AGGAGCCAAAGCTGTGGTCAAATCAGTAGGCTCTTTCTTCTTGGCATCTGGTGGAGTCTCCACACAGGACCTGACCTGACTGGGAGGAAGAGAGTCAGAAGGGAGAGCTGAAGGAGAAACAGGGATTGTGGGTATGCTTGGTGTGAGGAAAGATGAAGGGACAGATGGGATTGGAGGCTCAGCAACCTGGCATAGCAAGGGATTGGAGGCAGGACCACCCAGGCTGGAAACCCCGCCAACGGGCAAGAACAGAGAGACTGCAGATCCTGAAGGAGGTGGCGAGCTTGGCAGGACAGGCTGAGGGGCAGTGTGGACTGACAGCGCCTGGGTTTTAGGCTGTAAGACATCCACGTTACCATCTGAGATGAGGGTGGCCTGAATCTTCTTGTTCTTTCTGGTGTCTGATTCTTTCTCAGTCTCAATGCGTGGAGTCTTGGGAGGTGGGGGCCAGTCACTTTGAACCTGTAGTAGTTGTAGGACCTCTGAGGGTGACACCTGCAACTCCACTGTGGCTGCCTTTCTCTTGCAGGGTCTTTTTAATGCTGGCATGGGAGTAGCGGGGCCCCCTGGTGCCCTAGCCTGAGACTGGGAATCTGCAGAGCCTGGAAGACCTCTTGGCCCCAGTTCTTTCTTGGGAAAGGTCTCCCAATGTGAGGCTGAGGCTGGTGTCAGGCACCCCAATGCATCCTCACCAGACCACCCATGAGTGAGGACCACTCCAGTGGGGGTGCTAAGGCCACCACGGGAGAGCTCACTGGAAGATAAAAGGGTAGTCATCTCCACAGAGTTAAAGTCATAGGGATGCTGATATCCTTCTTGGGGCCCATAAGGCAGATTTATAGATGCCATGGTAGACTTGGCCACTAAGCTCACACATGTAGCTGCTTGCACGAGGCTAGTGGATGAAGCCCTTTCTTTAACATCTTGAATTTCTGTCTCCTCCAGGAGCCAGCAATCATCTTCCTCCTCTTTCTCTTCTTCCTCTTCCTTCTCTCCCTCCTCCTCCTCTTCATCTTCTCCTTCCTCCTCTTTTTCCTCTCCCTCCTCCTTCAGTCCTTCGTCCTCCACCTGTTCCTCCTGCTGCTGTTCCAATTCTTTCTCTTCCTCCTCCTCTCCCTCCTCCTTCTCTTCCTCTTCTTCTTCCTCTCCCTCTCCCTCTTCTTCCTTCTCTTTCCCCTTCTCCTCCTTTCTCCTGTTTTTAAGTTCTTTGGCTTTTGACTCAGTTTCCTTTGAGCAAGGAAGAGACCAATGGTCCAGTGTCAGAATCTCTTTATCCTGAACCACCCAGGCTGGACAGGAACTGCGAAAAGAAGGATTTGTTCCTGGAGGAGGGATTTTCATGCTTTGGGAGAGCCAGAACATCTTGAAGTTGTACTGCCTGTTGGGGGGCGGTGTAGAGACCTGTGGGACAGGGGAAACGCTGGAGGTGGAGTCTCCACAGGCAGATTCACCTTAGCTGTAGCAACTCGATGATGCTGGCCAGGCAGGGGCAGCTTCTAGGCCACTGGATGTGTAGGGTGATAATCCCGATCTGGCTGAATGCAAGGTTGGCAGCTAGTTACTACGCTGCGAAGAAAACATTCTCATTTAGGGCCGTTGCTGCGCGACCTAGAGATCTGCACAACAGCCAAAGAGTGAGCAGGTTCCAGATATTCTAGAACCAGACAAGGTCCGGGGCCCTTGTGACGTCAGACCAGAACTTGTGACAGAGCGCGTGGGTTGGGTGAGTTCAGGAAGGAAGGTAGAGGAGTCGGCAGGTTCCACCCCTCTAAGATGAAACCGGGTTGACTCCCAAGCTCCTGCACTTTCTAACTGTTCTTCCACAAGTTAACACGGTATGGGGTTTGTAGAGACTGTGGTGTGTCTCACTAGAACTCTGGAGCCATGAACAGAAAAGAGCTTAAAAAACAGATGGGCAAGGGAGTCAGAGCCTGCCAGATCTCCTGGGGTCTCTACAATGTCTCTGTGTAACCAATCACCTTCTCAGAGACTACCTTGTTGAACTTAGTGACATTGGCTGCCCCCAGCTTCTAGTAGCATGCAGCTTCTCTTCACTTTTTCTTTTTTGTTGTTGTTGTTTTGTTTTGTTTTGTTTTTGTTTTTTTTTTCAAGAAAAGGTTTCTCTGTGTAGCCCTAGCTGTCCTGGAACTCACTCTGTAGACCAGGCTGGCCTCAAACTCAGAAATCCGGCTGCCTCTGCCTCCCAAGTGCTGGGATTAAAGGCGTGCGCCACCACTGCCTGGCACTTCACATCCTTTTATTGTCTGATAAAGCCACACTGAAGACTTACATGCTTCCTCAGGTCACGCACAGGCTAGGGTGACTCCTGGGTCTCCTTGTCTCATCTGCACCCCATGTTTCCGCATTACTTGTTTTTGTACTCTTCCCTGAGCATCCATCTAGGACAAGCACAGGCATTGTAGAGGAGGAGGCCAACACCTATGTTGATGGACATCCAGACTGGAGCCTCCTGGGAAGATGGGGGGCTGCAATGGTCAGCAGAGGTCCTCTTCTGTCCTCTCCTTCTCTTGGAAGTGAGCCTGGGAGCCTGAAGGTCAATTACAGACGGTGAAAACCAAGGTGTCTTTTTTTTTATCAACCCTCAGGCTTGCTTAGGATTACTCCCTCAACATTCTCAAACAACAGCTTCGTGTTTCTGGTGCCCACGGTGGGTGCTCGCTTTTGTTCTCTTGCAGGGAGCATCTCGGTGCCATTTGCTTTTCCTCTGGATGCTTTTAAGTTGCTCTATTTGTCTTTGGAGTTCTGATGTTTCACGAAAATGGGGCAGTGAAAGTCCTTCTCTAGTCAGTGCTCTCAGCAGGTGGTGGGTCCCTTCTCTGATGTAGGTAATCAGAGCTGTCTAGGAGCTTAGCAACCAAGTCAGATGCCAGTATTCCACTGTGCTCTCTCTCCTTCCTCTGGACCCTTTCACTTCTCTCTGAGATGTCCCCTGAGCCCTGGAAAGGGTGACATAGATGTCTCGTTTGTAACCGGGTATTAAACTATCACTCATTCTTAGGACTTTGATTGGTTGTGAAGTTTTAAATTTTAATATCACCTTGTAAAGTTCCATAGAAAGTCCCCTGTTCACTTGAAATGCCATTTGTAGATTCAGAGCTTAAATCCAAATTGAACTGCCATCTCTATGGTAATAATTTCACACCTGGGAATACAGCATATTTCCCGACTCACTTAGGCTTTCCTTTGATATCCATTTACCAGGTTTCGGAATCTTGCCATCAAGCTGAACTTGTCTTTCAGCAGGCTTATTCTCAGACACACGGTAGACCCTGAATGGTGTGGAGGTCACATTTCCTCACTGCCCTCTGCTAGCATGCAGGAACACTGCTTTTTGGGCCCTGGAAACCTTAATCACTCATTCGGACAATTGTGGCTGCAGATTCCTCTCTGTTTTCTCTGAAGAGACTCATGTCACGTGGAAGCAGTCCTTGCTTCTTTGCCCCAATCTGGACACACCTGGATTTTCTTGTCATATTATACTCAGATTTCAGCTCAATAGGGACAGAATCAACCAGTTTCTAAACAAAGGCCTCACCAAGATAGGATGTTTGCTGATTTGGGTAGCTACCAATTATTAAGATCTGATGTGTCCTTTAGGCCCAGTTAAGAGGTTTCCAAAAAATATTACTCACTACCAAATATAGTTTTTACAGCTCACGTTTCCTCTATCAATATAGTATAGCTAATATGCTTATGGAAATTAAAGAGAAGGCATGTTTTCATCCCTTGGCATTCTGCTATGCCATCTTTCCATATTATTTCTTCCATATCACTTAACTCACTGTGCCAATATCTTATCAAGAATGTTTTTTATTTTTTTACTTATTCACTTTACACTTCACTCACTGCCCCTCCTGAATCCACACTCTTTTCTCATTCCCTTCTCCCCTTCTCCTCTAAGCAGGCGCCCCCAGGTACCCCTCAACCCTGGCACTTCAAGTCTCTGCATGGCTAGGGTCTTCCTCTCCCACTGAAGCCAGACAAAGCAGCCCAGCTAGAAGACCATATCCCACATATAGGTGACATCTTTTAGGATAACCCCTCTTCAGTTTTTGGGACCCACATGAAGACCAAGCTGTACATTTGTGTGGGGAGGCCTAGGTCCAACCCAAGTATGTTCTTTGGTTGGTGGTTCTGTCTCTGAGAGCCCAAGGGGTCCAAGTTACTTGATTTTGTTGGTCTTCCTGCAGTTTTTTTTTTTAAATCCCTGCATTCAAAGTAAGGAAAGCCTATGTCTACTTTTATTCTAATGCCTCACTTCAAGATGACGGCCCTCTTCAACAGTACAACATGCCAGAGAACCTCTGAAAGAGAAACAGAGGAGAGGGGCTAATGGAACTGACAATAGACTCTAGAAGTGAACTTGACACGGGGAAGTGTTAGCATTTGACAAAAATATCATTCAAAGGATCACTGGGGAAACAGGAATTACTGAATAAAGGAATAGATCAGTGACAGCAGGAGTCAGTGGAATAGTGAATGGTCAGGACACAGCTTCAAACCTTGCTTCACACTGCATTCCCTCGGTCCCTCATACAAATCAAATGACAATAAACAAGGCAGATGAAGTAATAAAGTATGCATTGAAAACGAGCTTTGATATCTATTTTTTAGTCAAATTTTGTAACCTACTGTAATGGTTGGTTTTAAGGTCAATCTAGATTCACAGACTGGACTCAGCTCAGCAGGGACTGTCATTGCTATGAGGGCCTGAGTGTTGGGAACAGCTCTAGCAGCTGCCAGGATACGACATGCGGCAGCAGGACAGTGGCTTGCCTTTGCTGGCTCATTCGCCCCCTCCCTTTGCCAGCTTGGCCTTCCCTCTTGCTGTGTAGCTGATCTATCCTGCTGCTGCCACCCCACTGATCCCTTCACTGACATCAGAACCAGTTTTTCCCTGCTTGCCCCATTGACTAAACGCCAGCAGTTGTCCAGGAAACTTGCAGGTTTCCAGCACCAGATTAGAACTGCTGAGGCACCAAGCCTTGAGTGCCCAAGCAACTCCCTGTTCTCAGACTCTCCAGTGGAAGACAACTGTTGGCATGGTTTTTATGTAAGCTGATTTAATAAATTTTATATATAATTGATTAAATTAATTAGTTTTTATTTTTATTGTAAAGCTAATTGCATAACTTCAATTAATTTTAAATAAAATATTTTATTTTCATTAATTAAATTTAGTAATTAAATTATAGGTCACATACAATTTATTAAATCAGATTACATAATATATATTTGATACTATATATATATGTGTGTGTGTGTAATCTCAATAACAGTTCTGTCTCTAAAAAACACTAATATGGTTACTTTTTTCTAAGAAATAAGCGATTATTTTCTCAGTTTGGTCTCCAGTTGGTGGCGCTGTTTGGGGAAGTTTAGGAGGTGTGATCCTGTGATGGAGGGAGTACATACCTGGAGGTGAGCCCTGAGGATATGAAGCCTTCATACCCCTTCCAGTTCACTCTGCTTTTGTGCCTGTGTTTGACGATGTCATATCTCAGCTTTTTGTTCCTGACACCGTGCCTGCCACTCACTGCCATGTCACCAAACATCGTGGACTCTCACTTAAAACCCATAAGCCAGAAGAAAATCTTCCAGGAGTTACGTTAGGTCCTGGTGTCTTATCAGAGCAACTGAAAAGTACCTCACAAACTAGCATAAAGGTTTCGTAGCTCCCCTTGTGATATTAAAAAGCTACTTTTTATCTTTGCACTATTTTTCTTTGTTGTTGTTGTTGTTGTTGTATGTGTATGTGTGTGTGTGTGGAGAGAGAGAAAGAGGGAGAGAGAGAGAATTTGATTGATTGATTGATTGATTGATTCAAATAGCCCAGCCTGGCCTTGAAGTTTGCTATGTAATCTCTTATATTCCTGATTCTGACTCCCTCAGCTTCCAAGTGCTGAGATCACAAGTATACACTACCAAACCTGATGATTTTTGTGTGGGGAGGATACTATTTTATATCTGATTATTTATTGATTTTTTTTCATGTATGTATCTTGTTTCTCTCCCCCTCCAAATACTTCTAGAGCCTCCCTACCTCCCTACCCACCCAACTTTATGTTCTTTATCTCTTTCAAAACAAAAACCAAGAA
>NW_022196905.1:241896430-241921836 GCF_008632895.1 Mastomys coucha
AATGAAAATCAAAACAATCAAGCCAAACTTAAAAAAAAAAAAATGAGTTTGTTTTGTTATTGGCCAACTCGCTAGTCCTGGGCGTGGGGGCTGCCCTAGGAGTGTGGTTTATACATACAGTGAGACTCCATTGGAACTGTTTGCCCCTTTGCCAATATGTATGTATCAATTACAGATAACTTCCTGGTTAAGGGTAGGAGCTCGTGTCTGCTTCCACTTCTCAGTCCTGGAGCCCTATGTGGCTTGAATTTGTGCAGGTCTTGGGTGTGCTGCCACAGTCTCTGTGAAGTCCTACGTGTATCACTCTTATTATGTCGGGAAGACAATATTCTGTTGAAGTTAACTTTCACCTCTGGCTCCCACATTCTTCCCATCTCCTCTTCCCCTAAGGTTCCTGCTAAACCAGATTCTCTGTTTTTCGCTTTTAACCTAATAAGTTCTGAATCTTCCTTTGATATGTTGTCCTCCTATTCCCAGTGTCCATTTGCTTGACTGGCTGTCCACTAACTTACACGGGTGAATGCATTATTTTCAAGTCTTTGCATTTCCCCATGAAAGCATTTAAAATTATAAACTTGCTCTGAGTACCAGTTTTTGACACATCCCAAAGAAATATTTCTGTCGTTCCTATTCTTTTTAAATTGTCTTGCAATTTCATCTTAATTCCTTTTTCATTGAAGAATAAACTTTAATATTTAACATTTTTTTATGTGGACCAAAGATTCAGTCATTCTTCTGTGGTTTCAACATTTAGGTTTGTTGCCCATAAACTAAGGATAATTTAGCTGTATTCAGCTAGACCTATGAGCAGCTAAAGTACACTTCTCGGTTCTGGCCACTCAAAAGCTTTGGGTACCAGTGGCCCAGCAACTGGTACCTAATGCTAACCTCTCCTTAGCCACTGAGTGGCTGCTCAATGGCCAGGGCCTCTTCAGAGCTCTTCCAGAAGGTGGAACTAGTCACATTTACAGTCTTACCTTTGCACCTCATGGCCTTCAATGTCCTCATGACTTTCAATATTCTGTCATCTTGTCAGTACTTCACAGGCCCTCCCAAGTCCCAATCCCCAGCTCTCCCCATTCTCTGCACCAAAATGGCTGGGTGTGGGGAGCCTGGAAGTTGTCTTTTTCTTCGGGTTACCAGCTCAACCTGCTTTAGCCTAAGAACCCCATCTAATCAATAAAGCCACTTCAGTTACCTTGACTGGGACCCAGGCTTGAGCAGCAGAATGCCAGTGCACCGAGGGTTGGTAGGTTTGCCATAGTGTTCCAAGGAGAGGAGCAGGGACTCTGCTTATTAGCCACTCAGAAAGTACACAGCCTTGTGTTTGACAACGGGGATAGACAATTCTGCACGTTGGGGAAGTGGATGACGGAGCAGCTCTTGGCTCTTAGCAGAGTATCCGTCATGGTAGTGGCTCAAACCGGGCCTCGCAGTTTAGTGACGACTGAAGCAGTGTCTTCCAGAACAGAACCGGAAGCAGAAGCATTTGATAAATCTAGGACAGCTGTAGCAATTTCTAGGTATGAACTGAATTCTCTAGTGAGCATCAACAGTGAGACTGAAATCTCCCTGAGGATGTGCACAAGGCAATGAAAGCAGCCCCGGGTTGTGATGCTAACAGCCTGAATCACAGACGTGCATGGTTGACAGCTTTGTGGCTCTAACAAAACCTTCAAGACTGAGAAGATCAGAGAGAAGACAACAGCTGTTTCCACTCAGTCCTTAGTCTCTACCGGATCCTGAGTAGTTACTAGTTATGGGTCTCACCAAGACATGTCCCAGCTGCCAGTGGGTGCAGGGAGGGAGGGAGGGTCAGACATCTGACATCCCAGCAGCAGGAGCAGCAAAACAGACAGCTTCAGACATTTGTGGGGAAAGAAAAAAAAATGAAAATGTTTTTAGAAGGCTGGTGTAAAGGGACATTCCTATGAGCCCAGCATTTCTGATGCTGGGACAGGAAGATTGAGAGTTTGAGGCAAGACCTGTCTCAGGTCTCTTGCTATATGACTAGATCTTGTCAGAAAGGCATCCCCAACAATCTAATACAAAATTGGCATCCTATCTCTAGCAAAATTGAATAACACCCAATCCAACTGAAGAGCCCATGGGAGGCTTGGAGCCTCTGTAACCTGTCAGTGAGAGAGCAAGTCTCAGGTTGGCTCTATCCTGTTCCCCAAGGGGTCTGTGTGAAAGACCAGATCTCCACTCTGGTAATCCTAGGAGGTAGACGACCCTTTAAGACATGGTGCCTAGTAGGAGTACTTCAGGTCATTGGGGGTACATGCATGCTTTTAAAAGGCATGTTGGGCCCCTAGTGCCTTCTCCTGTTTCGCCTCCTGAAGAAGTAGCTTTACTCTACCACACGGTCCAATACAAGCTTCCTCTCACACCAGAGCAACCAGTGATGAGTTTCTCCTCCGAAACATGCTCCAAACCTCCCACTTGTCTTTGCAAGTTTACTGCCTTAGGAATTCTTTCATGGTGACGGCAAGCTTGAGGTAATTTTGGCGTAATTTCTATTTTCGCTCACTTGAATGTCTTGCCTTTTAAAACTTGTTCAGGTTTTTCCTGTGTTTTTAATCAATAGGCAAATTTTGAAACTTTTCCACACATTTATAAATATTGAATAGCCTCTCTTATACTGAATTTCTAAACTTTTATACAAAACTCCTCTCTATATCTATTTTATATTTTGTAAATGGTATAATTTAAATACATGTTCATACTTTAAAACCAATGCACTGAATTATTAAAATATATGTGCAAAAGCTTTTCACCAGTTTTATTTTTTATTTGCATTTATTCATTTATTTATTTATTTATTTATTTATTTAGGCATGGTCTCATGTAGCCCAGTCTGGCCTCAGACTCACTATGTAGCCAAGGCTGGTCTTGAATTCCCTACCCACCTATGTTCTCTTACAGACCACCATCATATACCATACCTGACCCCATGAATGGCTTTTGATTCATCATTCTGTCTTCCAGTTTCTACTTGTTTGTTGTTGGTTTTTGAAGTTATGATGTGACAGGAGCACACGTCCACCTATCTTTTGGTCAGCAGGGTGTAGCAATGAAGAACATAAGCTCACAGGAGGAAGACACAGGAGGACGACCCTAAGGCTTCCTTGCCAGTCAGCCAACCCTACTTGCAAAACTCCAGGTCAGTGAGAGACCAAGTCTCAAGATATCTGGTGAAAGGCATTCCTGAGAAATGGATTCCAGCTGTGTGTGCATGCATGCGTACACACACTGTGTACATGTGGGTGCTTCAGCCCTTAGGTGGGCCAAAAGGACAATGGCTGGAGCGTCTAATAGCATGAGTGACCATGTCCGCCAGCATACCCTATGACACAAAATAGAAGATCCTAGCAAACTAGTGGGACCTTGAAATGGCCATAAACAAGGTTGGGGGTGGCTGTTTCCCCTGTCTTTATGGAAGTATTCATGGGTGCTGGCAGCCTGGCACTTCTTCATACTGCCAGTGGGATGGTTGCCTATTCCAGATCAACTGTTGATTCCCCATTAGTCCAAAAGCTGCATAAAAACACTTGCTGCTGCGAAATGCAGTCGATCCGCACCTCGATGATAGTGTCCGGAGTCTATTTCCCAGGTTCATGACTCTGCCTCCTTCACCCCTCGTGGATCCCAGTTCCCACTCGTAGATAGGAAAAAAAAACCCAAAAAGCAAAGAACAACCCCCACACACACACACACACACATACACGTGTTAACCTATGTATTTATGCATGGATTCTGAGAAATGGATGATCATAGAGTAGTGTGGTTGGAGAAAGAGTGTGACATCCCAGTAATTAACAGTGAAAACTTCGTGAGACCTGCTTGTTGAGCTTGTAACTCCATTTACCACATTTTCAGAAAAGGGCATTCCTTTCTTGTAAGCGTAGGGTGGATAGACCTCATGCAAGGATCTTCTTTCAACAGAGAGAAAAATCAGAGACTTCTTTCTAGGTTTTTATGGCCTGCACCGTTGAGGGGAAAGGCAAAGAGGGCATCTCACTGCTTCTCTGTCTCCTCATGTTACACCGCCATGCTGTGTGGTGCTGAGTTCTGGACCCCCATAATTACAAGTGCCAGTGCACATAGATAGAGTGGGCAGGGGAGACAGACAGAGAAGAGCCGAGGGCTGAGGTGCAAGCACTCATCCTGAATGTGGCAAAGCACTCAAGAATGGGTCCTCTGAAGTATCTGAGGGATGAGGTTCTGGAAAAGTCATTAGCAAAGTCACAGGCCATAGAGGACCAGAAGCTTGGTGGGGCTCGAGCTGAGCACTCTTGGGTTTGTATGCCACTGGCGGATCGTGATGATGCTTGAATTGGGTTTTTTGTTTTGTTTTGTTTTGTTTTGTTTTGTTTTGATGCCCTGGCTTCAGTATGTCATCTGGGCCAGCAAAGCGAAGTTCAGGTCTTGCCGCTGCCATTTCTGAATGTTTTCTCTCTTTATATCAGAAGGGTTTAGACCATAAAATCTGGCATTCCTTTTAATACAGAACATCAGTCTCGCCCAAGTGGAGTGTATAAAATCTAGTAATGAGGTACGATAAATCTACTTTCTGTGAAGATCTGGGGTACATAATCCCACGTTTAATTAACATGCCTGAGACAGCACAGAGCCACTCGGTTTCAGCCCAGTTCTCTCTGGAGTGCACACCATCGCTCACCTGCTCCCTGCTGGCACACCTAGAGCTGTCCAAAAGCATATGCTGGAACAGAACTCGCACAGACAGAGCCCCAAGACTGGGAACAGCATCCCTCTCTCTCTACTCTTGGCTTTGAGCTGCTAACATGTTATTAGCTCTCAGCCTCAAGACTGGGCAGCAGAACACTAGGAAAGATATTCAGAACCTGCATGAACCCAAATCAAGGTTAGGGCAATTCCCTGGGGCTCTCACCTAACCTTGCCAGTATCTTCCAGGGAATGAAAGGTGGAGTTCAAGAAAGGAAAACCAGAACCTTCCATGGGTGGCTGAACACCAGCCCTAGGCTTTATTGACTACTCTCTCTCTCTCTCTCTCTCTCTCTCTCTCTGTCTCTCTCTCTCTCTCTCTCTCTCTCTCTTTCTCTCTCTGTATAGCTCTCTCTAGCCTTTTTTCCATGAGGCCATTTCCCCTTGAGGATAGCCTAGCATTGATGGACCATCTCCAATGTGCACTGCATATCCCATCAGTACAACTGAGGGGGTAAGATGGGAGTCAGCTGTCGGCCAAGGGACCAATCCTACTAAAGCCGGCCATGCTTTGGTCCCAGAGATGTCCCTTGCTGCTTCTACAGTACCTGAACCATCTCAGGACTCTGAATTAGGAAACAGTCCTCAGCTGATCCCAGCCATGCTAGGTCCTCCTACTCAGGACCTATGTTCAGGATCATGAACCTTTAGACTCAGCACTGAAAGAATAAGAATCTGTTGTTCAAAAGCTGCCTGACCTATGGTATTTTGATACAGTAGCCCAAATGGGCTGCGCCCAGAACAAAGTCAGCATTCACTTCTTGAGAGGAGCAAAGGCCTTGGAGCTCCCACTACCAAAGTCCCCTAACTTCTTTGAGCTTCTGTTTCTCCTTCTCATTGTGTGCTGCATTTTTATTAGAACCAATGAATAGCCCAGCATATCAGGAGCTCAGAACTGGACAGGAGGTTTGTCAAGTTTGCCAGCCCCTCCTGATATCCATCTTTTCAAGCATTGTATATTAGAAAATCTTTGTCCTGTGTCCTAGTTTTGTAAGCAACTTAGTAAGGACCCAAACTGATGATGACTTGGGTAGATTCTAGCTTGACTCTGATCTCTCCTGGACATCAGCTTCCTGGTCTTTGAAGAGGGTTGAGACTCCATGACACTCCGAAAGGTACCCCTTCTGAAACGGCAGCTGTGCATCTCTTATCAGGGAAGGTTTGGGGGAATAGCAACTCACCTGTCAGTGCCTGGGAGTCACAGTAGTTCTTGGGTGCTATAGAGATGAGGGTCACTCTGATCATCAACTGTCATAGTTAATCTCGACCGTCAGCTTGGACATGGAAATAAATACCTGAGTGTGTCACTGAAGAAGTTTCTAGGCTGACTTAAGGGTGTAACCCCATTCCATGAGCTGGGATCCCCAACTCGAAAAGTGGGGAGAGCTGGAGCAAAGGTAACTCAACAACACCATTCATTACTTTCTGCTCCTTGGCTGGGGATACAATGCAGGTAGCTGTCACAAGCTCCTGCCATCTTGGCTTTCTCACCTAGGGCTGCACTCTAGGACTGCAGGCCCAACTAAGTTGTTCCTCCATTAAGTTGGTTTTGTTAAGTATTCTGTCACAGAAGGAAATAAAAACACCCAGGCACAAAGGTATTGAATAACAAGAAGGCACCGGAAACAGCCAGGCACAGACCTCCCAATTGACTCTGAGGGGCAGAAAGTACTCATCTATAGGACAGGTGAGTTCCTTCACAATCAGAAACTAAACTTGACGGGAACATCCCAGGCCAGGTGTTGTCGTGTTTTATCTTAAAGCATCCAGGAGCTGCCTTAGCTCCTATAGTCAGGGAAACTATAGCCGCTCGAGACAAGTCTGAACCACCTACCCTGCTCCACTTCCTTCAAGGAGAACCACTCCAAGCCGTGTCTCAGCCCTTTGGTCCCAATTTCAAATCACTAGGGATGTTTCTGTGGCTTCCTCACAAATAGCTTGTAGTCTCAGATCAGAACGGATGCTCTGAGGCATGCTGGGAGTTCTGCCAGTTTGGAGGAGGGGTAGATAATTAAGGAAATCATGGTGAATTAAGCTTTCTGCAATGAAGCGCAAACATCTTTTCACAAACAGCAGCACCCTGTTAGCTTATGTTTTGCCAGAGAGAGAGGCAGGGTCTATCCACCGGGTTTTCAGCCTGGTAAAACACATCTGGCTCGGGAGCCAAATATTTAAGGGTCATTAAAATCCCAGACTCCTTTTGCCAAGAACTTTTCTCCTTTGTTATTCAAGTGCAGAGCAGTTATGGAAAATGTATCCCATATGGTTTGTGAGGCATTCGTATTTACTCCATCAAACCACAGCTTCGAGAAAGCTTTTTGATGTCAAAGATGTGTTCAAATTTTATAGACTTTTCCAATACAGCTTTTAAAGCATCTCCCTTTGAACCCGAAACATTTGCCAAGAGTAAACAGAACCAAAACCATGAGAGGTCAAGGGCTTTGTTGCAAACTAAGACCTCAGCTTTATCTAGAGCTTCCAGAGGTTTGAGGCCCCACCCCAAAAAGCTCCACGAAAGATCATGTTCCCCACATAAGCTACATGAAAATAAATACTTTAATGTATTCTTATTTTTATTAATAATGTAACACCCTCACCCACCATCTCCCACCAAGAAGCAGAGATGGAAGATAGTCACGCACTTAAACTGTTAACACAACTTCGGAAAGTTGGAGAAAAAGAGTGTGTCTCCAAGTCAGAAAGCAGAGTGTATTTATAAGTTCTTTTCAGCAAAGGTTTCTCAGCTGTAACGGACAAAGCAAACGGGTACAGACCTCGGAAGAGCCTGGAGCACAGAGACCTTCCAGGGCTCTCCGAGCAGAGAGAGCGTTTGAGAATAATTCCTTTTGATAGATGAGGAAACTAAGGATCAGATCTCTGAACTGGCCAACATCAGGATCCAGTACTTGGAGCTCCCAACCAGACTTCTTTCTTCTCTTCCTCTCCCCATTCTCCCCCTTCTCCCACTCAGCTCATGTGACCTTAGGGGTAGCCTCCAACACATGTCTCCTCTGTCCCTTAAGTTCTCTCTCCACTCAGGGAGACAGTGCCTTCTTAGATCATTTTTGAACATCTATTTAGGATTCCATAAGCATTCATCATTCATGAGTGTCTGAGCAAATCTTCCACCAGTTGCCCTACCACTGCCTTCCTAACCTAGCCCCCCCACCCCCGCTTCTCAGCACCAGTGTCTTCCAACTCACTCAGTCCCACCCACTCTGCTGTCTCCAGGCCCTGAGTTCACATAGCTTATTGCTGAGCCAGGACCTTTGCACTGTACCCCACCTAGACCCCTTTGCTTCTATGCACAGTATATCTTTCAGCTCTTAGCCCAGACAGTACATCTCCAAGGGATTCTTTATAGCTGTTGGATGTAAAGCATGGCATCTGCACAGTGACTCCTATGTGCACAGTTATTTGCTGCTGAATACACCCTTCACATACAAACTGGACAGAGAGTTTCAGAGCGTCATGGCATGCAAAGGAAACACATATATCATTTCCTGCTGCAATCCTAGAGCCCAGCATAATGTTAAGCTGGAATAGGCACTTGGAAGCATAGCTTATTAGGACACCTGTCTCCTAGTCTGAGCTCCTCCTATTGGCCAGAAATAAGAGAGAGGGAGGGGGAGGGGGAGGAGAGGGAGAGGGAGAGAGAGAGGGAGGAGAGAGGAGGGAGAGAGGGGGAGAGAGGGGAGGGGGGAGAGAGGAAGGAAAGAGAGGAGGGAGAGAGAGGGGAGAGAGAGAGGAGGGAGAGAGAGGAGGGAGAGAGGGAGGGGGAGAGGGAGAGAGGGAGAGAGGGAGAGAGAGGGAGAGGGAGAGGGAGGAGAGGGAGAGAGAGAGAGAGAAAGAAAGAAAAAGAAAGAAAGAAGAAAGAAAGAAGAAAGAAAGAAAGAAAGAAAGAAAGAAAGAAAGAAAGAAAGAAAGAAAGAAAGAAAGAAAGAAAGATGGAAGGAAGGAAAATGGGGAACGGAAGCATAAGGGAAGGGGGCAGGAGAAAGATCTGGGAAGGGAGGAGGTTCGCTGTGTTTAGAACTCTTTCTGGAGAATCCTTCCCTTACCTGCTGAGGTTCTGTATTCCTCTGACTTTTTCAGTCATTCATCAACCTGATCTCAGGTCCCCCAGGTACTCTGAGATACCACGGTCTCCAGAGGAAGTCTGAAATTTTAATTAGGATCCTAAAACCTGAACTTACAAGTAACAAAAAGCTTTAGTGGTGGGAACTGAGGCAGCTATTTGGCATGAGAGGGGGCCCAGAAAGGGGTGGAGACTGCAAGTCTTTCTAGAGATAACCATGCTGTTCTGTGTGCCTCACGGAACAACACGGATAAGCTTGGCTTCTGAACACGTCTGTGCCATAGCCTTGGTTTCCAAAAGCTCCAGTGTGCGCCTTCTGGTTGCTTGACTTGGGGCCTTCAGGTCTCAAGTGTCTCCCTTGAAAGATTACATCTGTACTTTTCTTTTTTCTTTTTTTCGGTTTTTGGAGACAGGGTTTTTCTGTATACACCCCCCACCCCCACCCCGGCTGTCCTGGAACTCACTCTGTAGACCAGGCTGCCCTCGAACTCAGAAATCTGCCTGCCTCTGCCTCCCAAGTGCCTCCCAAGTGCTTGGATTAAAGGCCTGTGCCTCCACTGCCTGGCACATCTGTACTTTTCATTTGTGCTTTTGAGTGAAAGGAAGCTCCTGAGATAAGCATAGGGCCCACAGTGGTGACAAGATCAGCCATGTCCTTTCTTCTCTGAAGACCCTGTTGGAGGAGAACAATCCTACTAAAGACTCTAAAGAAGCAGGTGGGGAGCTACAGCAAGCATCCCTCCCTTTGTTCCACAGACATGTTTGAGAAGTCAAGTGTCCCAGAACCTTTTCTGGAAGCCCAGTCATGATGAGAACGAGCCTGACTCCCAGGGGAAAGGAAAGCAGTAGGCAAATGACTGCAGAATATTTATTTAGGGCTTAGCTGCTGTCAAGAGAAGGCCCTGTTCTAGCATACCCTACACTTCAAGCAAGCTTGCTGGGAAAATGTTCCCTAAAGAGGCACCCCCGGAGGTGGATTTGGCTGAGACACTAAGCCAGGTGGTGTATGTTATATGATTTGTTTTTAAGGCAGGCTGGCCTCCTATTCCCTGCATAGCTGAGGGTGACCTTGAACTTCTGAGCCTCTACCTCCCTCATGCTGGAATTACTGGCTTGTTTCATGACCCCCGTTTTGTGGGGGTGCTGTTACAGGATCCAGGACCTCAGCCATGTTAGGCAAGCACTCCACTGGCTGAGCTATGTCCCCAGACCCTAACTCATATATTTGAATGAACAGGATAAGAAGCAGTAAGGAGGACTTGCTTGAGTACCTTTTAAATTGGGTGAGTTTATGCCCAGCCCTCTTCTTTCCCTCTCCTACTCCGATGTGCCTCACTAAAACTTTCCAGATCTTTTTAGCACCCCTACTGCCCCCATCACTCCTCCAAGTTAATTCCCTTGCTTTGCCTAAAATTGATATTCTCCCCCTCTACCCAGGGTTCCCAGCTGGTCTCTATTGTCTGTGTCCCGTTGGCCCCCTGAAGCAACCCCCAGACATCTGGGTAACAGGAGGCACTGTGACCAGAGGAATACATTACCAGAAGACAGACCTTCCAGAGAAGTTCAGGCTGGACCATGACGACCAGATGCAAAGGGAGAGGTAGAGCAAAAGAAAGAGAGACAAACGGGAAGATACAGGAAATACAGGGGGAGGGGGACAAAGTTAACAGTACAATGTGTGTGTGTGTGGGGGGGGGGGTGAGCTCATAGTTACCAAGCTCTATGACTGTTCTCGCCCTCCTTCTCAGGTGCCTCCAGAACCATAGCTGAGTTTAAATTCAAGGGAACAGAAAAATGTATTCACAGGGAGAGCCTGCTCAAGCATACCCTTAGGGATAACTTTGGCAACAAATCTGTACTGAATTCATGGGTTGCTAAGGGCAAGAAAGAAAGGGAAAGAGGAAGGGAGTGCTCCTGAAAGAGTTCTGACCCCAGGCCTTAGAAACAGAATCTGTCAGCCTTTGAATGTTCTGGGGTTTATATATATATATATATTTGTAAATAATTTAATACTGCCAAGTGGTAGATTCTAAACAGCAAACAAGCCTGCTGAAAGGAGGGCAGTGGAGGGGCCAAGAAGAGTGGAGGCTCTAGGGGGAGAGCTCTCCAGAGCTGGGACGGAAGGTGCTGGGACCTCGGTGGATGCTCACGGGCCCATGGATGAGTCTTATGTATAAGAACAAATGCATATATCACTTCATGTTGAGGGTGAAGAATCACGCCCTAGATGAGCACCCAACTATCCCCACACAGTCTCCCCTCTCCTGACTCCTCCCTCGCTGTCAGTCTCTCACAAGTGGAGGAAGCCATAGCCCACACTATGAGCTACCACACAGAGAAGCCAGGAAGCCTACTTTATTAGTGACAAGTGTAGACACAAGAGTCAAAAGGAGGAGGTAAGCCGGCTGAGAGAGCACCATTCTGAAAGTAATACTGAGTGGGCCTTTCTATCCCTGGTGTGTGTGTGTGTGTGTGTGTGTGTGTGTGTGTGTGCATGTTTGGGGATGTTGGGCATGTGTCTTCTTCAGTTACCTTCTACCTTGTAACCTGAAGATTTGTGTTTTAATTTTTCAGTCGTGTGTATATGTATAAGACAGGAAGGAGAGGGATGGAGGGCGGGGGAGAGAGAAAGGAGGGAAGGAAGGAGGGAGAGGGAGGAGGGAGAGGGAGGAGGGAGGAGGAGAGGGAGAAGCAAGAGAAAGGAGAATGTAGGTGTCTACAGAAGCCAGATGCGTTTCATCGCCTCAAGCTGGACTTACAAGTGGTTATGAACCACACAATAAGGTGCTGGAATCTACACTAGGGTCCTTGCAAGAGCAGTACACACTCTTAATCATTAAGGTATCTCTCTAATTCTTCACCTTATCTTCTGAGAGAGGATCCCTTACTGAACTTGCTGATTTTAGCAAGATTGGCTGGCTTCAAAGTTCCAGGGATATTTTACATGGATGCTGGGAATCCAAACCCAGGTCCCCATGTCTGCAGGGCAAATAATTGGCCAACTAGGGCATCTTCCCAGCCACACACACACACACACACACACACACACACACATACACACATAAACACACACACCATATCACACCATTGAGAGAAACCTTTATGGTCAAAGGAAAAAAATTCTGACAGACTTGGAGCAGAGGGAAATTCCTGTTGTCAGAGGAGTTAGTTCTGTAACCGACCACACCTTAAAGAAGTATATAGAATGGGTGGAAGGGATACTCCCCAAAAGGAGAAATCTGCTATAATTTTTATTAGAAGAACAAGAGGAGAGGAAAAGCAGGAAGGCATATAGGATAAACAAAACCAACTCAAAAATATTCTCCACTCTTATTACAACAGACACATGGGCCCTAGGATCTTGGTTAAATATGCCTCTACTGATCTTCCACTAGCCAGGAGGACAAATGCCACAGCAAAGAAAATATAAGCTATGGTGTCAGGCAGATTCAAGTTCAAATATCAGCCGTACAACGTGCTAGCTGCATAATCTTGAGCATGTTGGTTAAATTTCATGAGCTCTGTTCTTTCATTTACAAAGTGAGCAGCAAGACCCTGGTGCCTCTGTGTACTGAGGATTAAATGGGAAATATATGGGAAAGACTTAGCATACATTGTCCGACACAAAGACATCAATAAACATTTGTTCAATGAGTGAATTAATTAATTTGAACTTCTCGGGTCAGAAAGGACGTGGCTTCACTCTCCTAGTTCTGTCACTCAACAGCAGAATGAGCTTTGCCTTTCAAGTAAAAATGGATGCTGGTACAGTGTCAGTTCTAGGATGGAGCAATCCAAATCCTAGAGCATGGGCCATGGGCTAAGCAGAGCCAGGCAAGTGGCTCAAGTGCACAACTCAACACCTCATAGCAGTCTTGAAGTCTGACACTGATCTAGGAACTAACTATTCAGTTTCCACATCAAGTCTACAAGGCCTCAAATGCTATCACTGTCTCTCCAGTATAACACCAGGAAGGCAAAACTACCTGCCACATGGAGGGTCATACATCCTCCAAATGGCTGTGAGCTGAGCTTCATTCAGCAATGCAGGGGAGAAAGGTTCTAGGAGCTTCTATAGTAGATGAGGAACTCAAAGCTGAGAGTGTTGAAGTGACCCAGTGACAGCCATATAAACTGATAGGGCCATGAGCCTAACCTTATGAGCCTATCCTTTTACTTTGTACATATGTTGAAGCACTTGGTAAGTGTTAAGATCTCCAGAGGAAGAGGAAATTGTGTAATTTCTAGAAAAATAGAATTAGAGATAGCAATAATAGTAAGCCAAATAAAACAGACTTGGACACATCTCACATTTTTTCTCATATGAAGACTCTAGAAAACAGAAATGTGTTGCGGTGGTTTGAATAGATAAGGCCCCCATAGACTCCTGCATTTGGATGCTTGGCCCATAGGGAGTTAGAATATTATGAGATGTGGCATTGTCAGAGTAGGTATTGCCTGGTTGGAGTAAGTGTGTCACTGTGGGGGTGGGGCTTTGAAGTCTCAGAAGCTCAAGTCAAGAATCTCCTTCTGCTGCCTGTAGATCAAGAAGTAGGATCTCTCAGCTCTTCTTCCAGCACCATGTCTGCCTGTATGCCACCATGTTTCCTGTCATGATGATAATGAACTAAACCTCTGAAACTGTAAGCTAGCTCCAACTACATGTTTTCCTTTAGAAGAGTTGCGGTGGCCATGGTGTCTCTTCATAGCAATAGAAACATTAACTAAGACAGATGTGAAAGTAGAAGAATTATTTGAAAGAGAAAAGTAGCTGGCCAGGTGCTACTATAAAGGCATCTGAAATGAGGAATGTCCACATTTGCAGGTCATAAAGTTTCAGACCATTCTTGACAAGAAGATGTGTCTATGACATCATCTCCTACACCTTACAGGAGATTAGAATTTTCTCTGTATAGATCTAGAGTACTCATATGTTTATGTATGCCCATGTGGGCTTGTATTCATAGGCATGTTCATGAGTGTGCACATGTATACAAAAGTTGTTCCTCTGATGATACCACCTCTTATTTTTCCCTGGACAGGGTCTCTCGCTAGCCTGGAGTTTACCAAGCTGGCAAAGCTATCTGGCCAGTGAACCCAAGAGATTCACATTTCTGCCTTCCAACTGCTGGGTTTACAAGCAAATACTAAGATCCATGGGGTTATGCTGGTGCTGTTGTTGGTGTTGGGGTTGTTCTATCTGCTGCTGCATGAATTCTGGGGATCACACTCAGGTCCTCGAGCATGGCCAGAAAACACTTTACCAGATGAGCCATCTCCCTATTTCTGAGTGATCAAATAATTTGTTATCCTGAAGGGATAGATTTTTTGACTTGTGTGGGTCCATGTATGTAGTGTGTGCATGTGTACACTACATGTGGGTTCTTTTGCCCATTGGGCACACATGGTAGCCAGATGTTGATACTGGGATGGCTTTTCCAATCATTTCTCAGAATGGAACACTTTGAATAGTCACGCGGAATGTTACTAATCTGTACCATGAGCACAGGTGTAAACCAAGACAGTTGCCCTAGTTAGAGGAACAATTAATTAAACATCATTCGTTCACACTGAGCTACATCAAATATTTGATGTCTTGCTAAAAACATCTTTGCTCCTCATCAGTCTTTCCTGACCTCAATTTTTCATGGGATTTCTTGACAGAAATTGTTCAGGGGAAGGAGCAGACAAATATATATTCCGAGTGACGCTTTTCCACGGTTGCTAATTTAGTTAAAGTGGCTTTTAAGCATTGTCTCTTGGTAATCTAAGTTGGCTACGGAACAACAGAACAGCAGGAGTCTAATCGAGATTTAGCAACCTGAGGCTAATTGCAATTTCTCTCCCTTTCCTTTCTAAATCATTTTCTGTTCTTGTCTTGTCTTTGAATCTCAGTCTCTGTGTCAGGTTTAACTAAACTGCTCAGATGATCGCCAGCCTGTCTTCCTCTGAGACCATGAAGGACCCCATCAGACAGGAGAGGAAGATTTGGATTTAGTTGTTGTGGGGATTTTTAAAGGCTTTATTTTTATTCTTTTAATTATGTGGTGCATGTGGTGTTATGTGATGGACATGATGGGGGAGGGGGTGGTAATGTGTCCACAAGTACAGGTGCCCACAGAGGCAAAAAGAGGGTGATGGATCCCTGGAGATGGAGCTATAGTCAGCTGTGAACTACCCAAAATGGGTGCTGGGAAGCAAGAGCAGCAAGTGCTATTAAAGGCTGAGCCACCTCTCCAGTCCATTTTGAGGTTGGGGAGGGGGTGTTGTTGCTACTATTGTTTTGTTTTATTTTTGAAGCATGGGTCTCATGTATCCCAGGCAGACCTCAAACTCTCAGTGTAGCAGAGAATAATCTTGATCATCTCCTGCCTCCAGCCTCTGAGGACTTGGATTACACATACAGGTACACACTACCATGCTTAACTGTATGTGCTCCTAAGCACTAAATCCAGGGCTTATGCATGCTAGTTGGGCATTCTACCACCTGAAGTATGTTCCCAGCCCCAAGAAGGAGGGTCTGGATATAACACCCCTCCAGACAGGAAAGACCACCTGGTGATGCAGAATTCCAGATGTGGAAGATTTAGGATGTCCTCCACTTTCTCACATTTCTCCCAACGATTGCTTGCTTGAATCCTCTACCTGTAAGTCATTCTAGCCCCAGATTCCCACCAATGGAACTCTGTTTCCTTCTCCCAGGCATCTTTACCTTGCAATGCTTTTTGTGACTGCACTAATAGGAAAAAGGAAACCCAGAAGGCATTGTTTATTGAGCAGTATTGCTGTGGTCCCTTTGCTGTAGAGAAAGCACCAATTTCAGTGGGGTTCAAGGCATGCCCTGGGTGTTGGGGTGAAAGAAATGCAATTCTTCCAGACGGGCCCAACCAAAACCCCACTGACTTTGCTAACAGCAATTTGGGACTTCCTAAATTCTTCAGGTAGCAAAAGACGATCATTGAAATGGGGCAGCTAAAATCAGGGATGGGATTTTTCTGGAATCAGTAATCTTTCTCCAGTCTCCTATCAAAAAGAATCATATGAATCCCAAGAGTAGATGTTTGAGATAGTTTGATACATGGGGAAGAAGGAGGATGAAAGGGGGGAATGAAGAATGAAAGGCTGGAAAACCAACTGGGAAAGGAGATGAGTCAGTGAGAAGAGATGTTTGAAAACTTTGAAAAGTCCCTGCTGCTCAGAAATGGACATAAACAATTTGGAGGATGGTCGAAATGCCAAATAAATCAGAGAGGAAGCAACAGAAAGTTCAAAGGCCATAAAGTTCAGAGATTTTCTTAAGTGCTATGGTTTGAACCTGAAAAATCAGAACCCCACAGGCTTATGAATTGAAAGCTAGGTCCCCAGGTGATAATGCAATTTAGAGAAGTTTCTGGAAACTTTGAGAGGTGAGGCCTCCCTGGTTGCAGCATCCAAAGCCATACCTCACCTGTAAGAGCATTCACACACATGCAGGTACCTGTGAACATGCACCTATGAGAATGTGTATAAGTAGAGGCCAGAGGACAACCTCAGGCGTTGCTCCTTGGGTCACTGCTCACTTGTTTTCTGGATTTTATGAGACAGGGTCTCTCAACAGCCTGAAGCCTGCTTAAGTATCTAGGAGAATGCTTGTCTCTGCCTCTCCAGTACTGGAATTATAAGCATGCCCCACTAAGGCTTCTCTTTTAATGTGGGTTCTGGGATCAAACCAAGGTCCTCAGGCTTGCAAGGCAAGCGTTTTACAGAATGAGCTGCCTCCCCAGACCTACACTTGCAAAACTTTACTAGTCAAGGAGAAAGAGTGTTCAAGACCAATAGTCCTCAACCTTCCTAATGCTGGGACCCTTTAGTAAAGTTCCTCATGACCTACAACCATAAGGTCATTTTTGTTCCTACTTCATAACTGTAATTTTACTATTGTTATGAATCATAAATATTTGTGTCTTTCAATGGCGACCCCTGTGACTAGGTCATTAGATTCCCCAAAGGGTTGCAACCCACGGCTTGAAAACTGCTGTTCTAGGTGGAACCATGGGACACAACCCACAAGGCAGAAGAGTCCACTAAGTCTCACACAACTGCAAGATACAGATCAAGCATGTTTTCTATTTTCCCAGAAACCAACCTGAAGGGGAAACCTATGTCCACACAATTGAAGCAATGTGATTTATTTCAGTACAGACACAATTATTTCCATTCCGATACAAGAAAGTCTGTTCTCCCAAGGGTCTGCCTAAGAATGTGCTGTGATGTGAGTGAACATGATCCTCAGCTAGATTTTAGAGTAAATTCCCTAAAAATTCTCCCCAGGCTCATCCTTATTTATTCAACATGCTCTGCAATAGTTTATTTATTCAACATTTAACAAATAGCTGTTGAGAGTTTATTGTGAGCCAGGCATTGTTCTAAGCCTGAGGGACACATTGATGAACAAGACAGGCATTGACCTGGTTCCCATGAACTAGTACAGTCAGATGGCATCCAACCAAAGATCCAGTCAAAGGGTTCAAACTGAGGCCAAGAAGGAGTGTAAATGTCACTCCCCAGATGGACAGCTAGCTTTTCAAGAGAGCTAATGGCATTTGGTGTGGGATGCCAGGGAGATGACACTGAGCTTAAGGTTAGCTGAAAGACTAAGTTAGAGCAGTCCGTGTGCATGTAAGCATGTGTCTGTACATAGGTACACAGTATGCACACAGACACGTACAAAGTTTACGCGTCTGTTTAAAACTTGCCCACTTTTGATTTTCAGCCAACCTCTGTATACATCTGTAAACCTACTGGCTACTTTGTGATTCTGAGTGCTGACTTAAAGGTTAGATCAATAGATGATCCATATCCATCAAGCCCCTTCCAAGAGATGCTATACATGCTTAAATCTTATTCCAACATCTTTTTAAACAATAAAATTCCTCCTGACCCGATCTATAACAAGACACCAAAGACCAGCAAACATCACCTCAAGATTCTCACTCCTCATATCAGATTTCCCCAAATGGGGAAAAGGAAGGATTTTGGGGAGAATTTTAAGGTAAAATTTAAAATCATAATAAAAGTAGAGGAATGGTCCTCAGCGATCTTTCTTTAGATCTCAGACCTTAACTTTCTCCCATTCTCAGGGAGATCAAACGAAATCATCCCAGCAGACATACCCCAGAAATTCCACAACTATATGGATCACCCACTGGTGTCCAGATGGTAACTCTGAAGACTGCAGGCTTCTGGTTTGCTGCCTGTGGATTCCTAGGTTGAAAAGGAGGAAGGGGAAAACTGAAAACTGAGAACCTATAGAAGAGATAAAAGGCTCAAGTGATCCCAGGGGAAGAGACTCTATGGTCAGCCAGGGAATGCTAGAGAGAAAGAAAAGAAACAGAAACAAAGAAGGCTCCTCACACAGAGGGCAAAGTGGGGACTCCCCCCCCTTCATGTGGTAGAGCCGCCCTGCATCTGTTTGAAGTGTTGGAAGCTTTTATAAAGGATATGCTGTGATATAGACGGCCATTTCTGAAGCTCCAAATGCTTTGGTGTGGAATGCTGGGTGTCAGAACTCTCTGCTCTAATAGCACTTAGGATGAGAGCATACTTCTCACCACACCCAATGAAATATATGTATCAGAAAGAAGAGAATGTTGAAGAGGTACCCCAAGGAAGAATCCTCCTAGTTCTGGCTAAGTGGGAGTCCAGACTGAGTACTATATCTGGAAAAGAGCAAGAGCTGGGATGAAGCAGGGATCAGCATCTCCCCGGGACAGGAGGGGAGAATCTGTTGTTACCATCAGTGTTGTACCAGATACCGTTTGTATGAGTTATCTATTGCTAATAACAAATGGTCTCCAAATCCAGCAGCTCAGTAACATTCATTTCCCACAATCCCCTGAGACTGGGAAAAGAGCCATGACTTGGCTCAAGGTGTCTCACAAGGCTGAAATCCGGTATTAGCAGGATCAGCTGTCATTGCAAGGCTGGACAGGGGCAGCTCTGCTTCCAAGTTCACTTTAATGGCTGCTGGCAGGCCTCCAGTCTTCTCTGATTTCTGGCTGGAGACATTCTTCTTGCCACATGGGCCTTATCATGGGACAGTTTATAACATGGCAGCTGACTTCCTCAGAGTAAGAAAGTGAAAACGCCAAGATAGAATCCACAGATTTTTTTTTGTAACCCAGTCATGGAAATGGCCTCCCTCTTCATGTTTGTCATGATCTACCTGTTAGAGGCAAATCACTAGGACCAGGCCATATACTCAAGAAAAGGCATTCACAAGACAAGAGAGATGCTCAGGAGTTACAGGCAACCTTTGCCTTTCATTCCTGGAATTTTCAGAAGTTTTATATTTTTATGAATAAAGTAGGAAGTATAGAGGGCTGGAGAACAGCTATTCGGTTGGGAGCATTTACTGCTCTTGCTGGGGATTGGAGTTCAGTCCCTAGCATTCACATCAAGTGTCTGACAGCCATTTGTAATTCCAGCTCCAGGGAGATCCAAGACCCTCCTCTGGACTTCATATTCATCTGCACCCACCTGCACAGATGCTCCCGACTCCTCATCCCCCAATCCCCCCCTCTCTCTTTCACACACACACACACATGCACACACACACACACACACACACACACACACAGAGAGGCACACGCAAACCCACACAGACACACCTCCCACCATTTTAAAATAATAAAAATGAATCAAAAATAAACTAGGAAATATAGTAAAATCTGAAAGTATAGAGCTTTGGGGGGGGGCAGGGACAAATCATCACCTACAGCTTAGAAGTGTTCTGTGGATCCCTTCTCTGCTCTGGCCTTCCCTCTCCTCATCTGAACAGTGTGGTAATGATTATTCCCACAATTAGGGTAACAATGAATTATAAATTCCAGTGAGATTGTTGGATTTGTACTACTTATTACTAATTAACAAGTGCTGGTTAACATTTTTTAGCCTGAAGCATTGTTAAATACCAAGATATCATTAGACTTGCCTTCCAGAAAGTGATGGAAAGCAAAACCTTCAGATAACAAATAAGACAGGTAGTGTGAAACACACAGGCCATGAAGAAAACGGTAGCCCAGCACACGACTTAAAATGCCTTAGAATGTAAGACCACTTCTACAACATAATAGTACACATAGAAACTCTAGGGAGTCTAAAAGCAAGCAAATGACCTGCAGTGCAGTGAAATTGATGTTACAAGTTACATGGACCTAAATATAAAAGCTACCACAATAGAACTTCTCCATACAAAACCAAGAGGGTGTTTCTGTGTACCTGGGCTGAACAAGCTTTCTTAGGAAATCCAGGCCTCTGGCTCATATATATGTGTGTATATATGTATATATATACATATACACACACACATATATACATATGTATATAAACATATATATATATACATATATATACACATATATACATATGTATGTAAACATGTGTGTGTGTGTGTGTGTATATATATATATATATATTGTTCTAATGTGTAGAACTAGGGTAGAGAACTAGTGTAGGAGAGGAAAGTGGGAGAGTTGGCAGCAGGGAAAAGAAACGCAACTGAGCAGAGAAGTGAATACAACTGATAGCTAACTGTGATTGTCAACTTGATTGGATTAAGAAAAATCTAAATGAGTGAAGCACACCTCTGAGCATGTCTGTGCTATCGTGTCCAGATGAGGTTAGATCATGAGAACCCTGCCCTAACAAATCCCTTTAGGGATCCATACTATGATGACATGATCAGGAGATGACAAAGAGGGGTGAGTTCTAGCCGCCTTGGAAGAAAGAGGCATTGTTGAAGCTACAAAGAGTTCCGGCCATTTCAAAGCTTCACCAGAGTTCCATCTTCAGCCCAGCAATACCTCTCCAGCATATGCACTTGTACAAAATGAAAGCACACACAAAAGTGTTACCTAACCATAGTAGCTTTCTTCATAACAGCCAGAAACTAGTAACAGCCTGGGTACCCCAGGAAGAAACAGAAACATGACTGCCATTTTTCATAAGTTGGGTTAATAGTTATAAAAATGAGCAAACCACTGATGGATATAGATGTGTGGGGAGAGAGAGCCTTTCACACAAGGTTTCAAGTGGCTTGGTTCCATTTTACAGGGATTTTTTGCAACATGAAATTAACCTTCAAGAATAGGAATCACACTGGGCAGTGGTGGTGCACTCCTTTAATCCCAGTACTTGGGAGGCAGAGGCAGGTGGATTTCTGAGTTCGAGGCCAGCCTGGTCTACAGAGTGAGTTCCAGGACAGCCAGGGATATACAGAGAAACCCTGTCTCGAAAAACAAAAACAAAACAAAACAAAAAAAGAATAGGAATCACATTACTTATTTCTGTGAAGTTAAGGATGACTTAGGAAGAAATACAATAAAGCTCCCAGGAGTTAGTTACTGAAATACATTGATAGGAGTGTGGTTTACATGGTTGTAGCTCTTAAAGTTGATTGTAATGTGACTTTGAGATCTATGCATGTCACTGGCTTTAAGTTAAACATATATATATATATATATATATATATATATATATATATATATTAAAAATCTAATCTTAGATTCTATTTAAGAAACTGGTAAGATGGTTTTTCAATGAAATGGGAATTTAGAAGACCTACAAAACCAAAACAGTCTTGAAAAGGAGTAAGATAATATGGATTTTTACTGTCAGGTTTCAAAACTTAGCATAGATCTATGATATGAAAACAATACTATTCTTTAACGAAGACACAGAGATTGGTAGAAGAGGGTCCAGGATATGTAATTAGAGGCCCAATTAATTTTTAGTAAGGAATCTGTGCTGTCTCATTTTGTTTTGTTGGTGGTGTTGTTTATTTGTTTGTTTGTTTGTTTTAACTGAAAACAGATTTTTCTCTCATACAATATATCCAGACCACAGTTTCCTTCCCTCTACTTCTCTCAGCACCCACCCACACACTTCTCCCCCAGATCCATTCCCCCTTGGTTTCCTCTTCAGCAAAGAGCAGGCCTCCAAGAGACAATACCCAAACAGAACAAAATAAGATACAACAAAACAAGACAAAAGCCCTCACATACCTAGGCTGGACAAAGCATCCCAATAGGAGGAAAAGGGTTCCAAGAGCAGGCAAAAATCAGAGACACATCTGCTCTCACTGTTAGGAGTCCTACAAAAACACCAAGCTAACATCCATAACACATATGCAGGGACCAGGTATGGACCCATGTACACCTGGACCTTGCCTCTTCAGTCTCTGTGAGCCCATGTGAACCCTGAACCATGTTCTCCTAGTGACTTTTCATCCCTTCTGACTCCTATACTCTTTCCTCCCTCTTTTTCTCTGGTTTTCCCAGTCCCTAAGGGGAAGCATCCAATGGAGACTTGTAGTTTAGACTCTCTCTTCACATAATGTCTGGCTCTGAGTCTCTGCTCTTGCTCTCATCTACAACAAGAGGAAACCTCTCTGATTTCAGTTGAACATGGCATTGATCTATGAATAGAGCAGAATATCATTAGGAATCATTTCACCGGGGTTTGTTTTGTTTTATTTTTATGTCAACTTGACACTGATGAGGTTCCCTCATCAGAGAGGGGGGAACCTCAATTAAGAAAATATCTCCACAAGATCAAGCAAGACTGTAGAGATTTTTATTAATTAGTGATGAGTGAGGGAAGGGCCAGCCATCTTGGGCTAGTGGCTCTAAGTTCTATAAAAAAGCAGGCTGAGCAAGCTATAAGGAGCATGCCACTAAACAGCACCATGGCCTCAGCATGCATCAGCTCCTGCCCCCAGGTTCCGACTATGAGTTTATACCATGACTTCCTTCAGGGATGAACTGTAATATGGAAGTGTAAACAAAACAAACCCTTTCATCCCCAAAGTTGCTTTTGGTCATGGTGTTTCATTACAGCAATAGAAAGAAACCCTAACAAGGACAGAACTTAAATCAACTTAGTTGGATAAAAGACTAGTTCTTTTGTTTCGTTTTGTTTTGGTTGGTTAGGTTTATTTTTTCCAGTAAATGAGACTAGAACAGATAAATATCTACAAGGGAGAAAAACATGAACAACTCATGCCTCACATCATACACAAAAAAATTAATTCAGCATGAATCACATATTAGCATAAACCACCAATAAAACTGCCAGAATAAATCACAGGAGAATAGCTTTGCAACCTTTGAGGTAGACATAGATTTCTTCAGAATGAGAAAAACATTAATTATAGGGGGAAAATTCTGATAAATTAGACTTTATCAAAATTTAACATCTCCTTGTAAGTGGTATGATTTATAGCTTCAGGGAGCAAAGAAGTCAATGCCTCCTGTTGAGTGCCAACCAATGACCCTGCCAGGAACCAATAGGTACTTCCAATCCAGTGCTCGCACAAATGACCCTGGTTAAACTAAACTGATCAAAAACCAAAGCCAAAACAATCACAAACCTGTGGAGACTAATAGAGGTGTAGAGAGAGACATAGAGACAGGAAGAAGGTAGGAGAGATTGGGCAAGAGAATGTATTATATACATGTATGAAAATATCAACAAAATAAGGTATCATGTATATGTATGTATTTATCATTTTTGAAGAATGGGTAGGACATATAACTAAGTAAAAACATTCACCAAACATACATATGACAAGCCCTTGGATCCAAAATATGTAAGGAACTTCTCAACCCTGAACACTGAACCACATAGAAGGCTCTCCTGGGGTTTTTTTTGTTCCTTATCAGACTGGATCTCAGATTATGTAGCCCAAGGTAGCCCCTGAACTCTCAGTTGTCCTGCCTCCATCTTTGAAGTGTTGGTATTTCAGGTTTGCTCCACACCACCTGGCTGCCTCTAAGTTTTAAAATGAGTACAAAGATAAACAACAGTTGAATATCTATGAATGGCTAATAGTATATGGAAAGGAGGGAGCAGTAGCATTAATCATTAGAGTAATATCAAAATAGTCAAAATAAAAGTAAGATCTGATTGTGCATACATGCATATGTGCGCACACACACATATACACACACACACACACACACACACACACAGGTACCCTGGCCATTTGATAGAACAATGATATGAATTTCTGGAATTTAGACCAGTAGGGGTTTTCATAGGTAAATGGCAGGAGATCAGAATGGCAAAGCCACTATAGAAATCTGTTTCTCATAAAACTAGACTTCTGTATGCCAAAGAGCAACTCTACTGCTGTATGTTTACCCAAGATGGATGAAAGCCTATTCGCTCCTTCAGACTTGGGCAGGAACCTTCACCCATAACAGCTTTACTTAAGATAGACAAAACTTGGGAAAAGCCCAAATGTCCTTCAACAAGTGAGCAGACATATAATGGAACTAGCATCATCGAAGAGACTGTTACTCATCAATAAAGAAGACTCAATTATGAATGCCTGTAATAGCAACCATGAACTTCTGTGACACATTGCTGGGGGAAAAAAAAAAAGCCAGATACAAAGAGCCAGTGCCATTCAATTTACATGAAATTCTAGAACAAGCTAAATTAATTTCTGTTAAAAGAAATCAGAGCAATGTTTTCTTCAGGGCCTGGGGGAACAGGGTCAGGAGGGATGAGAAGGATCGAGGGGAATATTTGGGGGGATGAAAAGGCCCTGTCTTGATAGGGATGTGAGTTACACGGTTGTACATATTTGTGAAAACTCATTAAGCTTGCCTCTTGAAAAATTTATGCAATTCTCTATATAATAATTACCTGTCAATTGAAAAACAAAGATATAACATCTTTTTTATGGGAGATATGGGGGTGAATTCAAGTTACAAAGGGTAAGAAAGTATCAGTGTTGGTGAAGCCATAATTAACAGCAGGCAGACGTCAACAAAAGATGCCTAAGTATGCTGAACTATTTGTTTTCTCTAAACTTTGTGGGTTTTTAAATTATTTATTTGTTCATTCATTTTGACAAACGGCTTATTTTTTCAATGTTGTTTGTAATTGTGTCAAGTAAGTCCTAATTATGAAACAGGCTTCTCGGAAGAAACTAATTTTCCAGTAAGTTCATTGCACTGTCCTTGCAAGTTATGGACATTCAGTTGGTCAGGTCATAAAGCTATTGCAGACCAGCTGACCGCTGACAGCATCATCTACCCAGGGACCAAGCAGCCAAGAATAAATGGGTAACTACCTCAGTGCTGAGCCGGCAAGTGTGATATGAAACAAGAAACAGGACAGGACGCTCTTCCTCAGATATTTGCATTCCCCGCCCCCCCCTCAGCCCTTCCTGTTTTAGCTCAGTATACTGGGCCTTTGGTGTGTCCCAGCCTCCACTTTCCCTGAAAGCTTTCAGATTTCAGATCATTGTACATAGCTACAATGTAACAAGGAACGATAAAGAAACTTTCATATTTGGTAGAGATTTAATCTAATTTAACAAATGTAATCTAAATGTGGATCAGGCACACACACACACACACACACACACACAAACACAGAAGCAAGCGGAATATTACATGGTGGACATGGAGAGTAGACTACTGTACTCAAAGATGGGGTGGTCTCATCTTTCCTCCACTCCCTTTCTTTTTTTTTTTATTTTAGATATTTTCTTTATTTACATGCGAATTTCTCCATTCCCAGTTTC
>NW_022196905.1:241922433-241982099 GCF_008632895.1 Mastomys coucha
CTATGAACATGGTGGAGCATGTGTCCTTGTTACATGTTGCAGTATTTTTTGGGTATATGCCCAGGAGCTCCACTCCCTTTCTTATGTCTGGAAATGACCAAAGATTTTAGAAAACAACTTCGCTGACATGACTCGTTAAACATGAGATAAATCTTTTTTTTTTTTTTTTGCCTTGGAATTCCCCCAGAAATTTCCTCTGAGGAGCATTTATTAGTGGAGTGGGTGGTTACCTGGTCTCTAAGATGCTTCATTCCTGAGGTCTGGGACGCTCCTCACTCCTTCCTTACTCAAAGGGCAAGTCACTATGTATAGGAGACCACAGTTGAGCTTAAGCCACTGCATCTCAGAGTGACAAGTAAGAGATTTAATGTCCTTAAGGAATGAAAACAAAAAGGAGTATTCAAGCCTAGGTTTTTCTCTTAGCTACTTCTAAGAGTTCCTTGCAAGAGTTTGCCTTCAAATACCCACAACTGTTGTGAAGTTATACCCACAAGTGTCATGAAGTTGGCACATGGGAAGGAGAGCGGGTGAGCCACACCTGAGTTATTCCCATGGCCATCTTGCCACAGGCTATTGACCCCTTCTGTAGACAATGAGAAAACACTGAGAGAGTAATGTCCCACATCAGTGTGTATTTTGCAAAGGGTACTGCCATGTCAAGGACTCTGAGACCTCAGACCCTTGGGACAATTTACAAAGCCATTACCCATTTGGCCCAGGCTCAAGAGAATGTTAAACCATTTCCTCCAAGTCCCAGTATGAGGGACTGCGCCTTTCTCCTCCCAGATATTTGCAGCCTGAGACTGCTCACCTAAAAGGACCTCCTACAGAGACTAGGCTCCCCCTGTGCTATAAATAATAACTACAATGAGGTTCTAGGTTGCAGTGGTGCTGTGGTCTCAGAATTGCACCTTCACAGGACATGAGTCGGCTTCATCCCCTCCCCAGCCCTAGTCAGGGTTCCAAAGAGCCAAGGTGCTTTGGCTGCAAGGTGTGACCATGAGCCTGAATTAAGGGTACCACCTGGGATCTTCTTAGCCATTCAGCTTCTGAGGTCAGCACCTCAGAATGAAGACAGAACCTGCAGCTGCAGAAGATTTCCATGCGATCCATATGTACGCTGGAATTTAAGAACTTCCCAGCTCGTTTGTTTTTAAAGAGCATCTATCTATCTAGCACTTGCCATATGGAAAGCGCATCCTATATGCCTTACCAAATATAATAGATGAAGTCTTCCTAATTCTCTTCAGACATAGGAGCCACCCTGCTGTGTAGACACTTCCTCCAAACTGAGGCAAGCCTGGCCCATAAGACTCAGAAAAAGAGCTTCACAAAGCTGTAACTTGCAAGATTTGGAAAGGATACCCCACACATGCACCTGCATTATAGACTAAGTGAACAATTCCTAGGGAAATAGAGTCTGACCAGAGGAGACTCTCTGACCTTTGGGACTACCTGCAAGTCGTGCAGAGAACTCTTAGGATTCAGTATTGGGATTCAGCACCTGTGCTGGGGTTATCCATGCCAGGTGGGCCTTAAGTGATACAGCTGCTGTCCATCCCGACCCCTGTAAGTAACCCCTCACCCACACCCTGTCAGTAACCCAATAAAAACTCATTAGTTCACCAAGTTGAACTTCTGATGTAATGGTTCCTTTGATCTATTTGGAGTTTCCTTTCTGGAGTGAGTATAGCAGGACTTTCATGGACCTGCCAGCTCTATAAATAATGAAACAGAGACTCGTATATTTTAAAAGCTTAGGCCTTTAGCTTGGGCGATCTCCAAGCTAACTTGTCCTCTTAATCTTATTATTCCAGTCCACACCTGCCACGTGGCCAGGTCTGCCTCTCGGCTTGCTCAAAATGGTCTATTCAATACCACATCCACTGGCTGAATCTCTTGCTTCTTATTTCTTCTCCCAGAGACCCTTTCTCAGCCCAGAAATTCTGCCTTCCACTTCCTACCTACCTATTGGCCATGAGATCTTTATTAAAAACAATCAGCAAGTAAGGAAGGATGAATACCTACAAAATATGAGGCCAGTGATGGACCATAGGAACAACAATACCAAGATCCAACTAAGTACTTAGCTCTCTGGAGGCACAGCAATAGACAATACAGAGACAACCTTCACAAAAAATGTACCCCAACAAGTGTGTGTGTGTGTGTGTGTGTGTGTGTGTGTGTGTGTGTGTGTGCATGTGTGTGTGTTTGTGTTTGTGTTGCATCTCCTCAGCAAAAGTCTGTCACACTATAAGTAGTCACCTACACTTAAGTGAAGAAGACTATGGGCTCAAAGAAGGGAAGTGACTTAGCCAAGGTCACACATCTGGTAAATGGCAGAGTATCCAAGCTCTGACCCATTCCATATTGCTAAACATCAGGATCTCCTCGTAGTGATTCTAAGGAGAAATAAAAGGTGTGTTTTACACTTTCCTGGTATCGGTTTGAATATCCAGCCAGTAAATGTCTACTGTAGTTTAATAATAAACTTTTAACACATTCATTTTCTACCATAAAAGGTGCAAGATTGGGGTTACTTTGATTTTAAAGGCCTACACAAAGGATTTAAAGGCATTTCCACACTAGACTGCTTGCTGAATTTTCCCATCAAAGGTTAAATAACCCGAACACATACTGAGCAATGTCTACTATGGGACATTTTATAATCCTCCTCATAACACTATAACTGTAAATGACTGATTCCACAATGTTAAAAGCATTACAGTAGTTTAGTATTGACTTATATAAACAAATAAAACCAAACTGCAAGTAGTAGCCACCACCACTGTTGCAATAGGATCACAAAAACTCCCATCTCTCCCTACTGAGGAATTAGTGGAATCCTCAGGCACACATTGCTCAGGAAAAGTGATTCTGAAAGATGGCATATATCAAGATGTCCATGTCTCTGATTACTCTGTGTCTCCTAGGGGGACATGGTAGACCAACTCCTTCCTCTGAGAAACTCCACTTATCCTGATAAATGAATTTCTCAGACTCCATTGTGTAGGATTTACAGAATGTCCAATACCATCCTAGGCTGAATTCTCCAGTGGTGGATTATAATAGCAGATTTCAAAAAGAAGCCTGGATGACTTTTGGTGTCATGAAGACAGCTCTTAGGTGGTGTGCTACCTGAGAATCTATCCCTTGTTATTATGTAGGAAAGTTGTTCATGCTACATACCCTTCCTGTGTTACTTTAGTAAATGTCCCATGAGTATCATAGCTACTAGTATTTCATTCCCCATATATTTAGACATATATGTATATGTATATGTATTTTTATTATACATATATATATATATATATATATATATATATATATAGAGAGAGAGAGAGAGAGAGAGAGAGAGAGAATATCTTGATATGTAGGCCACACTGTTCTTGACCTTGTGACTTTCCTGCCTTAGTTCAGCTCAACTCTGATTTCTAAAGCAAATGTAAGCCTTATAAAGTTTTAGTGTGATACAGAATATAAGATAACTAGAGCACTGATTTGCAGCATTATTTACTTAACAAATTATATATTTCCCACCATCAGGACCCTTCTCCCACTTTCTGCTGAGACAAAGGGAAAACCTAAACCACTGTTCCACTCACATGGCAATGATGTCAGCAAAGCTCGCTGGAGCCATTCATTAGAGGGAAAAATGATTGCAGAGGGAGCAGTCACCAGCCAGGGACAGAGGACAGTGGCACACAAAGATTTCATTTTAATGCAGGACAAAAGGTCAGAAGGATGAAAGGGAAAAAGTCAGATTTAGTAAAAATCTGATCTCCTGACAATTTTAAAAAGGATTATTGCCAGCTCTACTGCCGCTAAATGAACTTTCTAGTCAGAAAAAAATCCGAGGTTAAAGGAGGTGGAAAGAGACTTCACTTAGCTTATTATCTGTATTTAAATAGAAAGATCAAGTCTGAAGTCAGAGGACAAGAAAGTTTAGCTAATGGACATTAGGGAATTTTCTTGGGAGAAAAGTTCTCAAGTCTTACATCCTTTCTGTATATCTCTTAGGGGAAATGAACAAAACAGGGCATTTGCATTCAACGGCAAATTTATCACTCTGTAGAATTTCAACAAGAAATGTTGTGAGGTAGATATCCATATTTCTGTTCAACATGTCTTCATTAAGCACACACTGTGTGCTCAGCCCTGTGCTGAGAATAATCCTCATTCCAGAATAAGAAAATGGCTCTGTCACTAAGGTGCTTGATAAGACAGTATGAGGGCCAGAGTTTAGATCCCAGCACCCTCAAAAATGCCAAGAAGGAGTGGCAGCCACCTACAGCTCTAGTGCCCGACAGGCAGAGAAGACAAAGGAATCTGTGTAGCACGCTGCCTAGCTAGACTAACAAAGTGATGAACTCTGTGCTCATGTGAAAGATCCTGCCTCAATGAGTAAGGTAACTGGTGATCAAGGAAGCTGCCCATGGGTTCGCGTGTGTACATGCATGCACACATATCTGAATACAATCTGAAAGATTAAAGTACACATGTACTTTATGCACACACTTCATATACAGATGGAAATAAAAGAATACCATGACTTCTTAATTGGTGCATAGAGAATAAATAACTCATCTAAGAAGAGTATATCAATCACAGGACAGGTCTGAAGTCTAACTCCAAGTACCATTTATGAGATTTCCCAGAATCTGGGAATAAAGAATATATAATTTCCTCTATGGAAATTCTTACTGCCTCATGCTCTCTTTCTCTTCTCCTACCCCAGTGAGCTCTCACCTACTTTACATCACCTTGACCTTCAAGTGCCAGCTTGCAAACCTTCTACAAGCCTTTTCCCCATTCCATATAAGCTAGCTCTCCATGTGTGACCTCCAGAAGCTTAGGCAAGCATCTGATCTGGCAACTCACAGTGTGATATAAATATTGATTTGTTGACACTGGACCATGTGGTCCCCAAAGTCAAGAGTTAACTGTGATTCATATTTCTATCCATAGGATCTGACATAGATGCCTAATGAAGAATAGAGATGGAGAAAGGCAAATGAGGGAACTAGGAAGAGGAGGAGGGGAAGGAGGGTGGAAAATGGAAGGAGAAATGGAAGAAGTTAAATGAGCGAAGGAAGGGGAAAGAGGGGGGTTAAATATCTGCTTTCTCTACTAGGAAATCAGTGTAATGATAATCACAAAGAAAGGAATAGAAACCATGATCTTCAAAGCCCATCAGCGTTTATACTACCTGAGGGCTTGGAGGCAAGGTTCAGACTGAGTTGAAACCTGAAGCGTTTAAAGGCCAAAGATGCCCTACAGGACAGAAAAGCTCTGGGCCTGGAACAGGAATCCCCTGAGCATCTACTGTAAGCAGGTTTCTGTTCAGCAGAGTGAATAAGATGAGCATCAGCCCCTGTCACAGTCCCACGACTAAAGCTTCTCTGAGAGACAGAAAGGAGTTAGTTAAGGTCCTCACCAAGGGACCGATACAGTGTAAGTGGCATTTATGGGCCGTTTATCTTGCTCAGAGCTGAAGGATGATCTGTAGTGAGGGAAGAAAGGTTGAAAGAGAAGAGAGGAGGAAATATTGAGAATATACATGTAATACCAGGACTTTGGGGTCTGATATAGGAGGATCATGAGTTTAAAGTCAGCCTTAGCCACATAATGAAGGCTTTCTCAGTGGATAAAAGAATGAAGGGAGGAAAGAGAAGAGAGGAAGGGTAGGAGGAAAGAAGAGAGAAAGGACAAGAAAGATTAAAAACAGAGCTACTGCATCATTCAATCCTGTGCAGCTATAGGTATCAGAGGTAAGCATCTGATTTGCACACAAGATGCTCCAGGTTCAATCCTCAGTTAGTGCAGATATGTAAATAAATACTGCATGCATGCTTCTCACGAGGACATCCTCAACACCCAAAGACAGCCAAATACAGCACATACATGCAAAAGGATGGGAAAATGGGTGACGGGGTAGGCTGGAATGAGTACAAAGTGAATTTAGAGACAGAAGCAGGGAGTGCCTGGATTGGGCATCGTGGTCTCTATCTAGTGTCCACCACCTGCAGGCTCCACCATTCACCAGCCAATTCAGATGCTTAGAGTATCTCCCCCTGTTCTTTGTTTCCTGTCTACTGAAACGGTGAGATTCTAACCTGTACACTAAGTTTTCCAGATCATTTTTATGGTTTATATGGTCATACGAAAGGCAGGATGGTCTTGAGGTTTTGGACAGTTGTTGGGTTAAGTAAATGGTAAGCAGTTTTCCACACCAGTGTCTATTAGAAGCCCCGGAAGAAAGTGTCTGGCAGGGTTCCTCAAATCCATAGCACTGTGAAACCCCAGCCTTTGTTTTCATCTTTGTTCTTCGTATATTCTTACAGAACTCCTTCCAACCAGGATTGAAACTGAGAAACTACTACTTTCAGAGACACGGCAGTTCTAATGATCTGTGATGTCATCCCAGTTCAACAAGACTGCCAAGGAGGGCAGAGTGGATTTAGATATAGCAATGCCCTGTCATGGGGAGTGTAGGAAAAGTAGGAGGCTCCCGCAGACTAGATTACAAAATGGTAAGGAAGACTGGGAGGCAGAGAGAAGCAGCCTGACACTGCCATGCAAGATGAATCCTGGAAGTTCTCTCTCTCTCTCTCTCTCTCTCTCTCTCTCTCTCTCTCTCTCTCTCTCTCTCTCTCTCCCTCTCTCTCTCCAAAAAAAAAAAAGAAAGAAAAAGAAAAAAGCAAGACAGCCCCAGTGTGAGCCATTGGTATTCTGGCTTGGTTTTTAATTTCCCATCCCTGGGACTAGGTATGTCAGCAAGGACTCCTTTGGCCGCCTTCTCTCAATACATCCCAGAGCTTTCATTGTGTTACCCATTTCCCTACATTGTGCTCTCTCTTTGAGAATCGTAACCGTGTGAATATTTGACAATTGAACTGTACAAGCATCTCGAAACATACAGTCCTCCCAGGGCTACATTTCACACTATAATCCGAGGTGATCTCAGTTGCCAGAAACACTCAGTCCGTTAATGGATTTTGGAAGAAAGATGCTGGTAATGAGATTTTTTTTTCAAATGTGAATTGTTTTGCTTTCAAAATGCAGGGTGAAATCCAAGAGACTATTACCTTAGACACACTGGCGTAGTATGTCCAGCTCATCAGATGAATGTTTGGCATGTGTGTTGTGCAAGCTTCTTCGGTTTCAAACAAAAGCAAAAGGAGAATTGATCTTATTCTTTGTCACAGGATGGACTTTGAGCCCTGGAGTGAGATTATTCATCCATTCTCGTGAGAATAAATTAATTCTGGATATATTTATTCTATTCATTTATTCAGCAAATATTTGTTGAGGGACTACTATGTACCAAGAACTGTTTTTGTGAACTGAGAGGTGTTGCCATGGGAAAAAAAATAGTAAAAACTCTGTTGTCCTGGGGCTGCTATGACACGTGAACATGATAAGCAAATGTATACATTTGATGGCTATAATGATAATGACTTTGGAGAGTAATGAGGGAAGGTAGGGGCTACAGGCTGATGGGTTGGGGTCCAACTTCAGTTAGAATATCAAGAGGGCCTCTCTCTGGAGGTTGATTTTTGAGCAGAGTTATGGAAAGAAGGAGAAACTGAAGGCCAGAGTCCACTTTGGATGATGGAGCCAGGGCATATCTGATTCCTGCTAGAACGCCCTCTAGAGTATCCATCACCTATCCTGGCTGAGAGAGTGGGAAGTTGGAGACAGTGCAGGTCCAGAGAAGAGCACTGCCTGGACCTTGAAGATGTAACATTGAGACACGAGAGAAGCACAGCCCATGGAGACACACATCAATCCTTACACACAGGGGCAGAGGATCGTGAGTTTGAGGCTGACCTGGGCTCCTGGGCTATACCATGGAACTTTACCTCAAAAAAACTGAAGGGATAGGAACACAGCTCCATAATGCTGAGCTAGCATCTTCAAGACTCTGAACTTGATCATTAGCACTGCAACATGAAATAGGAAAAGAGAAGCAGGGCAGGGTGGAGAAGAGAGCAAAACTAGGCAGAGCTTCAGGGGACAAAGCAGATCACAGATCGCAGATTGGCAGTTGTACCCTCGACTAGTCTGGCCTGCCTATCCCTCAGACCAAATCTGGGTCTCCCTTGCTATAGAGCGGGGTCTTCTGCCTGTCTTTCCCAGCTCTGCGAACTTCTCAGTGGGTCTTTCCACCCAAGTGAAGATGGATCTCCTTGCTTCCCTCCATTCTCAGGACCTGTGGGACATACATGAGTGTAACCTGACCTTCAGGAAGTCCTACTTCTTAGTTACCCAAGTATGTTTGTTTGGATACTGGAGAACAGATTGCCAGGGAGCAAATAATAGCACAGGGTGCATAGACAGCCTCTCCCCATCTTGTCCCTTTGTACACTATTCTTACCACACAAGAACAAAGAACAGAACCCTTCTAGAAGGGCCATCTCTAGAAAATCCATATGAGTGTGGAGATGGCAAAAGTCCCCTAGGGTCCAATCTCAGTGGGCTTGGTTGCCACCCTTCAGAGATGGAGTTGTGACTTTGGGGGCTCTGTGATTACATTAGTTATGCCTCTGACCTCTGACTATGAGCTTCTCAGAAGACCGAAATGGGAAACCCTACCACTCTATTTCTAACTCATCACAGTCTCCAGCACATAGTAGGTACTCACATGGGTGTGAAATACATGGGAAAGGGAAGAAAGCCTAACTCTTCAAATTCAAATTCTACAACAGAAGCTTTCAAGGTACTGTGCCCTTGTCTCTCCTCTGTCCTCTGACTTTAGACAAAAGGAAAGTTCTCAAGAAGGACAGCTTGTCCTCCTACAAGTGGGCTTCATGGAAACTTACAAGGTCTTCTTATAAGCAAGGAGTCAATATCCCCAATGAATGGAGCAGATGGCTAAATGTTTAGCCCCCTATTTTCTAGGGCAGAGGTGGGGGGAGCAGTGTGTGTTTTATACATTTTGGGAGCATGGAGGGGTATTCTGTCCTGTGTGGGCATATATGGAAGCCAGTGGTTGGTTTCACAGTGTCTTTCCCCAACTGCTTCTCCACTTTATCATTTTGAGGCAGGTTGTCCCACTAAAACTGGAGCTCTCTATTTTTTACTAGACTGCCCCACAGTGAGGCCTGAGATTTACCTGCCTACTAACCCCAGAGCTGGAGTTATAGGTGCACACAGCCATGCCTGTGAGGTCTGGGCTTTGCCTTACTAACCCCCACAGAGCTGGGTCTGCCAGGTGCACACAGCCACCCCCAGCTTTCTTATGGGTTCTGGGGATCGGGAGTTGGGTGTTCATGCTCACACCGACGGTTCTGCAAACACTTCACCCACAGAGCAGTCTCTGTAGCTCTGCATTGTTCTTTATAAGGTCCTCCATAGTCCCAAGAGCCATGCCCAATACATCACCAGCTCACTGGGACACTCGTATTGGGTTACTTCCCCTCCCTCTCTCATTTTCTCTGCTCCCCACCCATGGTTTCTATGACCACTCCTCAAGTAAACTAGCTGTGCGGAGACTCTTGTCTCCAGCTCTCACTTGGAGGAAACCCAAATCAAATCTAATAGGAACTCTATTAATTCTGTCCAACTCTCTTGTGCCCAGATTTGTCTGGTTTCTTTATTTTCTGGTTTTCAAACCCAACCTCTTGAAAACTCCCAGCCGCCAGCCTGTCTTCCTTACTCTCCAGTGGTCAGCAAATGCCTGCACACACTTCTCCACAGCAGCTCTGCTTTTGTTTCTGACCTGTCTTCTTTACAGATAAGGAAAGTAAACGAACTTAATACCAGACAGAAAGGGTTTCAGGATGGCAGAGATGCTTCTCCTAGCTCCCAAATCCGAACATTTAGGAGGCCGCATCAAAACTCACTGAACCTTCCAGAAAGCACAACCTTTGCAAGATTACATCACAGTCTCCCCTAAAGGGTCCGCAGAATCAGAGCCCAGAAGAACCAGAGCAGCCCAGAAGGATGCCACTTTCAAATCTGACTATTCGGAAAAACAAAGGCTGATGTTCCTGAAATACCATTCCACCTGCAGTTGGGCTGCCTGATAACCTGGGATTCTCGGTTGCAAGGGAAGCAGAGATCTGTGAGACAAAGCTTTTTCAACAAAAAAAGAAAGCGTGGCTGAGGAATCTTTCCATAAGATCTTCTGCAGGATTTCACCTTTCATCTGTGAGAGGGTTGAATATGCAAGTGGCCATGGAGATATGTTCCATCTAAAGCAGATACTGGACATAAAGGAAGCAAAGATCTCTTCAAAAGAAACTGAAAAATGGGTCTGAGATAGGGGAAGAAAAGGCTTTGTATTAGGATGGACACAGTGTAGAACATTCTGGAACAACATAAGTGGAGGTCAGGGAGGGAGGGACCCGTGCAGATGGTGCTGCTGGTACTGACCTTACTCAAGAGGGTCATCCTGAGCAACATCCCCTGCATGCCAACAACTCCCTCTATTTCTGGGCCTGACAAATTTGCCAGCTGCTGGACCATGTAACAAACAAGTTAGAGTGTAGGAGAAGTGATACCCAGGCAGTGAGGGGTGCCAATATGTGGCTTAGTGCCCATCTTCATTGGCCTTTTGCAAGGATAACCCTGGACGTGTTGCCTATACTCTTCAGAGGAACCCAACAAGGATGGTCCAGTACCCCACAGCAACAGTCAACCACTAACCCTGGTGCATTCGTTCAGTCTTCTTTTCCTCTCATAAGGCTTTATGCTTTGGAAGCTTAAACAAACCCTGCACACCCCAGATACGTCTGTTTTCAGGGAGAACTAAAGAGACAACTAAGAAACTAGGCCTTAAGTAAAGAAGCTCTCAGGAGCCTGGGCTCTTCGAATGGGCTTATTTCTGCCAAGAGACAGAATCAGAGCCAGTTGAGCGATGCTGGGGAAAGTAGCTAAGAGGCTTCTCAGAGAACTATGCGACCTCTACAGAGGTGGACCCTAACAACAGGTTTGGATACAGAAATGATTCCCAAGTGACATTTAGTTATCCCGGTTAGTTTGTGGAGGCCACAACCGCCACCATAGATTGGATAGATTTTAACCATAGAATGTCCTTTTTCTTTTCTTTTTACAGTCCTAGAGGTCAGAAGGATGAGGCCAGCATGTCCGAATGGCTTCATTTTTGACCAGAGATGGCTGTCTCTTCACATATTCTCCCTCCTGTCTGTTTTAATCACTTATAAGAACACCATTCCAATCATATTACATTAGAGCCTGTATGTTTAAACTTGGTTTACCTTAATGTCTCCCTTAATAAGGAAGTCACATTTGGAGGTAGTGACGATTAGGATTTGAAAGTATGAAAGCGGGGAACTTTGGTGCAACCATTAAGGGCTGACTTCCTCCAAGTTGAACAATAAAGAACTGTGACTCCACCTTTTGTCAGATCCTTAGCATAGCACCCCTTAGCAGGAACAATGGAGGGCGGGGCACAGAAGATGAAGGATAGTGAGGCCTGAAACAGCAAGTCAGAGATAAGGAAGTGGCTGGGAGGCAAGGGCATGAAATCTAAGCCACAACAACTCTTTTACCTGCCAGTGGGTCTGCTCTTATTTCTATGGAAATGAGAATAGCATAGTTAAATCTTTTTCTAGCTCCCGGTTTGATTCATGAAGTGGTTGCGAATGTTGATAATCACTTCATGAATCACTGACAAACATGGGAGCCAAATATCTGGCACTTGTGATCACTGCCTCCCTCGATGAGCATTCCTGCCATGATCTAGGGTATCCCTCTCTCAGGAGCCAGGTGTGCAGATTAGAAGAGTCTCATTTGTATTCCAAGGCCTCCTGCTTCGGTGATTCAGCACTCACCATTTCGTGAAGGCATTGGATATGCCCTAAACGACTTAACGAACATTAATGAGTGAACCCTGAAAGATGGCTTTGAACCCCTCACAACATTAGCAGTGATGTGTTCACCCATCCAATTCTAAAGGATGACTTTTAGAGGGAATTAAATTCTGTTGCTCAGAGAATACATGGCAGCCATGTGTCTGCTCAAGGGAGAAGCTCTCTGATCACAGAAGGTGGGCATTCTTTTTAAGCAATTAAAGAATCCCTAACTCTCAGGCAGACTATAGTCCTTAATGAAAATGGAAACTAGCCAGGAGTGTGGCATGCACCTATACTCCTGGCACTCAGGTGGTTGATGTGGGTGGAGTTGAAAACCAGCCTAGGCTATACAACTAGAGGCTGTCTCAAAATAGAAAAAGAAAGAAAGAAAGAAAGAAAGAAAGAAAGAAAGAAAGAAAGAAAGAAAGAAAGAAAGAAAGGAAAAGAGAGGAGAGGAGAGGAGAGGAGAGAAGAGAAGAGAAGAGAAGAGAAGAGAAGAGAAGAGAAGAGAAGAGAAGAGAAGAGAAGAGAAGAAGAGAAACTAAAAAGATCATTGTGAACAAATCATCATCTCAGATCATATCCCCAGAGACATCTCAGGTGGGTAGAGAGAGTACTAGATAGGCACAAAAGACAGTGAAAGCAAAACTTAGGTTCCCAGACACTCAAGAAGGAGCAACCCCTTTATTGCAGCCTGTAGTTACCTTGAAGCCTAATATATTTGCTGTAGAAGACATCTTAAAGGACATCTTGCTCAAGCTCCCTATGTCAACATAGGTAACCGAAGTACAGAAAGGGAGAATATTGTTTTCCAAATTGTGTGCAGGTTACATTAGAAAAATTAGGACTTGCCTCTTACTCCAACCCTCAGCTGAAGCCAATTGTTTTACCACATCTTTCCAACCTGGTCATCATCTATAGTGACTCTAAAGGACCCTTAAGAGCTAGTTTCTAAATGAGGACACCAAAATCAAAATATCCAGGGGTGTCAGAGTTGGGACAAGAGGCTATGTCTAGATTTACTTTCCCCATAGCTCCTGTTTGGCATCTGACCCCTTCCTTGCTTCCTCTTCCTATAACACCTCTTCTACAGGACACAGGCCCTTGTGATTGAGAAGCCTCGGGGTAGTTCTCTCAACTGCCCCTAGCAACAGAGGTTGAGCATACAACCTCTGTGAGATTCATTTCTTCGACCAGAAGGCACTGAACATTTACTGTGTGTCCTTTCTCAAGTGCACAAGGATTAGTGGTTGTCACATGCCAGGCCTGGTGATGGATGAAAACACAACAGTGAAATGAAGATCAGCAGCCAGAGTAGCTTCTCAGTCTGTGAATCCCCACAGGCAGAAACTCACCAGACAGCTCTGTGGTCTGCTTTATGCAGCTCATGCTGAGCCTAGCATCACAGAGACAGGCAGAGCTACGGAGAAGGTACAACCTCGGCCACATCTAACCCAAGAAAACAATGTCTAGTCCGGTACCTGAAGAAGATATAAGAAAAGAGCTACCCAGCCAAAAGAGGAAGAAGGGGTAGGATATGAATTATGAAGACCCCCGATGGAGGATGCTGACTAAGCCGCAGGTGTAACAACTAATCCAATTCTGATTTGTGAAAAAATACCTGTCTCCTACAGCTTCTTGAAATCCTGAAGGATTTCACCCAACAGACAAAAGATACCATCCCACATAAGAGGTTTCCATGCCACAATTTCAGGACTGCTATAGACATTGCCAAGAATCTATGGACTTGTTAGTCCACAAGAGGCGAGCTCCTGCTGTGGCTCTCTTCTTCTCAGCTGGGTTCCCGGAAGCAAGTCCTTGTCTCACCCTCACCACTACTTCTTAAAATCCTTGAACTACCTATAGATAGTCAGGTCTGAGTTCTACAGCACGCAGTAGGGCAACCTAATGTTAGTTTCATGTCTGTTCCAGGCTCTCACCAAAGCTGTTTGCACTTTGTGCCCGAGAGTGTGCTTGTGTCTTCGTTTCTTCAACACAGCCTCTTCGGCTCTTATAAATTAGAACAAGGAAAGTACATAGAGAGGGGCCAGAAGTAGATATTGAGGCATGGGTGGGGTTTTCCAAATGTGTGAGTGGGAAAGGAAGCTTTGGGACTGGGGTTTGCTCCTTGCAGAAGCATGTCTGAGAAAAGGAGCAGGAGAGTATCCAGATCCATGGCAGGGGTTGCAGCTGGAAACCTGAACACAGAAGGTCCCTAAGGTCCTTGTGAAAAGCCCTGAATGCCACAGTGAAAATCTGCTGGAAGTGCTAGGGTACCATGAAAGGATTCCTGACAGGAGCAAGGAGGTTATCTGGGACTCTCTGAAAGATCACTTGCTCACAGTGGGTGGAAGCTGGAAAAGTGGGGTGTTGGAAAGAGATCTCATGGGGGTGAGGGACTCTCTCCTTAAGAGATTTAAAAAAAAAATGCCTGGCTGAAACTGGAGTCTAGGGCTTGAAGCTGATGTATCACCTTTGGGTGATGGTGAACAGGGTTGGGATTTGTGGGGAGAGGAAAGGGCCTTTGGACTGGAGGCAGAAGTAGGTGATTGACAGATGGAGGCACTGTCCCAAACAGACTGCCTCTACTCCCAGCACATGTCTCAGTGAGACCTCAGAGGTGGCTCAGCCCATTCCTGACCCAAAGAGAGATGCCCGCCTTCTCCTCCCTTCCCACCTTCACTCCTTCCAGTTCCTGATATCTGGCAGCTAGTCTTCTCTCCCTCCACACTTCTTCCTCTAAATTGTATCAAGCATCTTTTCTCATGATTTCAAAGTCTCCTTCCACTGTGCCCTGAGCCACCTCACTCCTCCTACCCGCCTCAGCCTTCTGCAGAACAGGAGCCTCCTAATAATAACCTGCTCTGAGACTGCAAGAAAGGACTTTTCCCGGGCAGCCTCCTGGCCAGCCTGCCCTTATCGCAGTCTGCTTCCCTCCTGACTTCAAGGAAGTATAACAGCTCTCCTTTGAAAGCGGCTTCTCCCACTGCAGCAATAAGGAGGCTCCGTTTTCAACCATTGTTTACACAGCCCAGGGATTACATTCGACTCAATCCAGGTGGTTTGTATGCTGTCCACGCCTAGCAGCCTGTACCCATGTACTTTGATGGTGGAATATCTTATCAGTAATCACTTTTCTAGGTTATGGAGCAAATTTCTTCTGCAAAACATCAGGCTGGGAGGCTTGGCAGCTGAACCTCCTCACAGGCAGCCTGCTGTGCTTCCACAAACCTCAGAGACCATTTCCTAGAAAGTATCCTAGTCTAACAGAGCCTTGGTTCCAAGCCAACACCTACCATTCCAGAGCAAACTTGAATTTAAGTTTTATTTCAAAACACTCTAAGGTGATTATTAGTGCCAAGCGAAATAATAAGAGATGGTTCCAATAGACAACTATCAACAGCTTGTTCCGCTCCAGTTGTGAAAGATTGCTACAGACTCGTCTGTATGCGACTCACCCCTTGACGGGAGATTGGGAGATAACATTTTTGTTTACCTGTACATGGTAAGTGTCATAGTCTAAGCACTGCACATTTGAGGCACTCGCTGGGCTTCGGTGATACCTGAGATCTTTTGGTTCAAAACTCAAGGGTAGGCATTTAAAAAACATTTTAAACTGTATGGTTAAAACCCAATGCTAGTTAAGTTGTGGTAAAAGCTTGTAAAGTGTTATGAGAAAATGATACAAAAATGCATTTTAAAAGAAACAGATTAGCGCACATAATATCCTCCTGCCAATAATAAATTTGTCCTTGGTTATAAGTCAAAACCAATAAGGATGCTTAGAAGGTATTCAGTGTATCATTTTCTAGTGTAAGTGGTCCAGGTAATTGAAGTACCTCAACCCAAGAATACAGTGTGTAGTTATTTAAAGTAATTACAGAGACTAGTTGTTTGAGCTGTACTTAGTATCTAATTTCTAGTAAAAAGAAAGAACTCGAAATATCATATTCAATAATGACATGTGGTCCAGGCCCTCAATGCTATTGCTTTTAGTGGCTTTTGCTTTGAGTGTCAAGAGTCTCTGAAAGGGCTTTCTCTGCATGCTCCCATGTGCCTCTCGGCACAGTACCACTGGGTTGGTATTTCAGTTCTCAGTTTTAGGCGAGGAGAACTGAGTCTCCAAGAGAGTAAGTGCCCTTGGATCAGCATTTCTCAACCTGTGAGTCACCACCCCCTTGGGAGATGAACCCCCTTTTTCTAAGACTATCGGAAAACACGGACATTTACATTAAGATTCACAGCAGCAGCAAAATGGCAGTTATGAAGTAGCAGCGACAAAAATAATTTTATGGTTGGGGGCCACCACAATATAAGGAACTATACTAAAGGGCCACGGCATTAGGAAGGCTGAAAGCCACTGTCTTAGGTAATCTTTACATCACATGTAAATCAAGGAACCCATGTCTCTGACTTCCAACTTCAGGATTCTTCCTTGCTTCTATGATCTCGTCAGCAGAGGGAACTGGGAAGGACAGCTGGTACTGTGGATAGATGTTGAAAAGCCTTTTCCTTCTTCCTCTTGCTTAGGTAGGCCATAACTCTTCCTAAGAAAACCCAGAAGTGGCTTCGCTCTGACCTACCTGAGACAATGGCTGAGGCCGGACAGAGTACTCTTGTCCCAGCCAGAATCAGAGCATCTAAAGGGGGGTTACCGATATGAGAAGGGATGTATAACCACAGGCGCTGGCGTTCAAAGCTCTTCAACAGGGATTAGGAGACAAGGTGATCGTCCCATTGACCCGAAACCTCATCTACAATAGATGCTTCGATAATCTTCTCCTTTGGGCTATTATAAATCGATGCTGGCATATGCATGTAATGCCAGCACTTCTGAGATGGAAGAGGATAGGGAGTCCAAGGCCAACTTGTGCTATGTAGTGAGTTCTAGCCCATGATTCATGAAAACCATTGAAATATTTATTAATAAATCCTTGTGGCGAGTTTGCTACCTGTCTCGATGCTTTATGTTCCCAAATAAAAGATACATAAACAGCCTTTATATTTTAATAAGCCTTAAGCAGCTCAATAGCTTGGCCACTGCCTAACCTCCATGAGGTTAATCCCGAGTTATTGCGTACTAACTCTATGTTCCGTCTTGGCTACTCTGGACCACATTCTCCCAGCTCCTTCACATGGGGACCACGCCTCTCTGTCCTGCACTCTCCTCAGGCATGGCATCTCTCCTCTCCACACTCTCCCCACCTCGTCAATGTCCCACTTCCTTTTCATCCCGCGCCCACTCCCAGGAATCCTGAAAATCACACCTCTGTCTGCCCTGCCCAGCTATTGGCTGTTGGCATCTTTATTTACCAGTCAGAACCAACTTGGGGCAGATTCCCAGAAGCTACGATTATTGGGGGAACATAATTAGCCTTCATAATACAAGCAGCTACAAAAGCTGTCTCAAGGGAAAAAGTAGTAATTCTCTGATTTCAATCATCTTGGGTAAGTATCCAAAAGTCAGATGGCTAGATCAAGAGTAATTCTCATCTTAGTATTTTAAGTATACTTCATAATATGCCATACTAGCTGTACCATTTTACAATCCCATCAATACCACACTGGGGCTATAATTTCTGCGTACAGACAGTGGAATATTTGCAGTCTCTAGAAAAGGCAAAGCCTATCACTTGTAACAACATAGAGCACCTGAAGGATGCTGACCCAGGTGAATAAGCCCAGTGGAGAAGGATAAAGCTATCCACTGCCATTAACACAATGAGTCCAAAATGAGCAAATTCCTAGAAATGGAGCAGAGTGGTCCAGGGAGCTGAGGGCAGGGGAGACAGGGGGCTGTTTCTCAGTGGGGATAAAGATTCAGTTAAGTGGCATGAGAATGTTCAAGAGAACTTCTGTGCAACCTCATGCCTGGAGTTAATAGTACTCTTTTGTGCACTTACAATTACTAAAAGAGGGTAATCAAAATGGCTCAGCATGTAAACTTGCTGCCAACCTTGATGACCCAAGTTCAACCCCCTGAACCCACATTGTGAAGAGAAGAAAACAGACTCTGACAACTTGTCCTGGTCTTCAGGGCAGACACACACTTGGATAAATGTAAATTTTTTGATTTACTGAAAAATTACATCTCATGTCAACACTTCCTAACACACACACACATACCCACACACACACACACACACACACCAAAGAGAAAGAAAGAAAGGAAGGAAGGAAGGAAGGAAGGAAGGAAGGAAGGAAGGAAGGAAGGAAGGAAGAAAGAAAGAAAGAAAGAAAGGAGGAAGGAAAGAAGGAAGGAGAGAAAGAAAGAAAATGAAACAGTATAGCTCACCCCTGGGTTCCTACTATGTTGATCTTGGTCCAGTTACTCAACTGCTCTGCCTCCATCTCTTCACTTGCAGAATAAGGAGAACAATATTGCTGCCTCATCGAACTATTATGAAGCCTACTGATTTTCCAATATTAAAAAGCATAGAGCTCTTCTCTTCTCCTCTCTTTCTCTCTATCTCCCTTCCCCCTTCTCCTCTTCTCTTCTCCTCTTCCCTTCCCCCTCTCCATGCCAGCCATGTGGAGATGGCCAGCCCCTACTTTCCTGTCTCCTCTCTCGCCTTTCTAAAATAAAACATCTTACAACCATTAAAAAAAGAAAGAAAGAAAGAAAGAAAGAAAGAGAAAAAGAAAAAGAAAAAAAGCATAGAAAACAGTTCTTGGAATACATTTTGCTTTAATTTTACATTCACTTGTGATTTCTACCCTGAGGTCAATCCTGAAGAGAAAGAATCACTATCCTGATTTTACAAGCAAGAAACTGAGGCAGTGGGGAATTAAGTTTCTTCACAGCACACAGGCATGAGCAAATGGCACTGGCATGGCTCTGCCAATACAAGATGAAAGAGAAGATGCTGCCGTATCACTGGAAGACTTACTAGGAGAGATGGCTCTCTTCATTGGCACATTAATAGATAGAGAGGGGCAAATGGTCCTTTCCAGGGTAAGAATGGGAGGGTCCAAGACACATTGTTGAAAAGATAGACGCATGCCAAGAATAAAAAGATCAGTGTCTTCAAGGTCCAGTCTTTATAGGGCCTTAAATGAGTGGTCAAGAATTCTGTAAATACTTCATTAGCCTTGGTGAGTCATTAAAGGCTATGGATAAGAGAGACAACTATCTGCTCACTTGATCAAAAGTGGAGGTATCAAGAACTAGCCACTACATGCACGTGTGTGCTTTATACCCCAGACATTGCCACTGCCCCTTCCTCTGAAATGTTCCCAGAGAAACCCAGGAAGAAGCAAATGAGGCAACTGTCCAGCAGTCGAGGATGCTCCCACCCACCCAGAGCTGCCCATATTGGAGGAGCATTGGAATCCCCTGGGGGCTCTGCACAAACAGACTCAGCCTCAGCAGGTGTGCGGCAGGACCCAAGCATCTGCATTTCCAGCAGGCTTCCAGGAGATGCTGACACCACTAGTCCACAGACCTCATTTTAAGGAGCAAAGAATTGTGGTCTTTTCTTTCTTTCTAGTCTGAAGACTATTGCAAAAAGCATAATAATTGGCCCATCATGAGTGCTTAAGCACTTGCTGGAGCATAAAACTTTTATCATACCTACCGCCGCTCTCACTGAATTTGATTAGGTAGACACCTTTCCACCACACACCAAAGAACATTTCTTCTTCTTGGTATAATCTAAGTAGGAGAATGCAACATCCATTTTCACTCCATCACACGGACTTTCTGGATGGCTTTGAGCTCCATGTTGTTTTTTTGTTTTACTGCACAAACATTTCATGTTTGATCAAAACTAGACAATATAAAACAAAGACAAGAAGAGAATAAAAAAACAAACTACAATCTGATATACATCTCTTTAGAGCTTGTGTGTATTATCCAATGGGAACTTACATTGCATGTTATTGATATAATTATAAAGACTATGTCAGAAATATCATTAAAATGTCTGCATGGCATTTTGTTATATACCAGTCTTAGCATTGGGTTTGGTGGTGCACACCTTTATTCCAAGCACTCAAGAGTGGGAAGTATATAGATAGACCTCTGTGCGTTTAAGGCCAGCCTGGTCAATATAGAAAGTTCCAGGCTATCCAGGAATGCATAATGATAACTTGCCTCTTTCAGAAAGATTTTAAATATGGAACACATAGTGACCTAAGTAAGTATGAATGTGAGGAAAGGAATTGTAGGGAAGGAGAGGGGATTGGGCTAGGAAGAGATAAAAGTGGGTGGGGGGTAAGCACTATCAGAAAGTAATACATACATGGGTGAGATTATCAGATAAACAAACATAACAAAAGAAAAACTATACAATGTATTTTAAAACATTATAAAGATACAGTAACAAAAGAAAAAATGAGATCAGGATTGAAGAAATTACAGATAAACTATTGTAACGCCTGTGATTTGCTTTAAAATAATCTATTGAGTGGGAACGTGCATATAGATGAAGACCAAAGGCAGAACAGAACAAGCCATATGCTATTGAATGATGCAGAGACAATATGTGGAGGTGTGTGACATGATCCTCTTACTTGTACAAGCGTTGTTAAATTTCCACTCTATGCATTTAAAAATAAAATTGAAGTCCCAAAAGGATGCAAGACGAGGATCCAGAAACAGGGATGGAATAAGAAATGTTTAAAGTTGGCTTTTATTCACCCAAAGAAAGAACAATGCTTCATTTAGAGCCCTTCAGCCTCTGCTTCAAACAAATTCCAGTCCCTTGAGCTACTAAACTGAAATGGAATCATCTGCCTTTATCATTTCCGGTCCTGTCAAAATGGATTTGCATTTTAAGTGTATGCTCAATGTCATATCTAAATTAGAACTAATTGAAACATTCGAGAATGTGGATATGCACCCTTGCTTTGTGGAGGCTGGCAAGGGTTGGCCCATTCGGAGCCCTACAGAAGGTGCAGGGGTGGTGGTGGGGTCCCCTGTCTGTACTCTATATGAACCCTGGGCAGGACATTTCATCCCTCTGCCCCCGAGCTTCCTAATCTCCAAGAGGGATAGATTTGAACCAAATGAACTCTGCAAGTTCTCCCTGCTCAAAAATAACTAGGATCAACTTCGGAAACCCTTTACATCACTCTGCTCTGCAATATGCAAATCAGCCAAAGTTAGTAATTGGGCAGAGCTGATGGGAACAATTTAGTAAACTTTGATAACGTTGCACAAAGTAATTGTTCAATTATTTCCAGCAGTTCAGTTTGGAAAGTACAGCAGGAGGTTGGGGGGGGGGGATGCATAGAAATTACCTTCACATATTAATCTTCTCACCCAGCAGAAACAAAAGGTGAATGAAAGGTGTGCATGGGAGCCTTTTGTTTTAATTCTGATTAACTGTACTTTCATCTGAACATTTTTACACCACGATTCAGTCTCCCTCCTATGGATGTTGACTGAGTTCTCTTATCGGGATTTTAATTAACAGCAGGTAGAGAAGGGGAAGCCAGGATGGCATGCTATTACTTCTGTTTGATTTAAAGTCAACGCTGGGGACTTTTCTTCGATGAGCTGTAGAAATTGTCTTATCTCGTGCATTCCAAGGATGGCTGTTTCATGTAAATGTCATTTCTGCTGTCCAAAATGTTACAACATGAGCCAGCACAATACAGCTACTGTCTTGTTCTAAGAGACACGAGAGAGCCAGCAAGCTTTTGATCAAAGGCACAATTCGAACATCAAAGTACTACCTCGTCTGTTAAACTCGAATCAAGAGTGGGTAAAGGAATAGAAGCCTTGGCTGTAGCAATAGTCCAGCCTTCTGTCTTGGAAAATGGCTGCATTTTCAAGGTGTAGTCCATTACAGGGAACCAGTAGAAAAGGGCAGCATGGTTGACTGGTGATCCAGTCTCATGCATTGCACCCTGAAGTCAGTTTGTTTATATTTGGTCTGCAGATATCACCTACTCCTAGGCAGACTTCTTCTCTAGGATTACAAAAGAAAAAGACTGGTACACACACATACATACATACATACATACACACACACACACACACACACACACACACACACATACATGCAGGCACATGCACCTGCACATGAACATTCAATTATTACACTTGTGTTTTATAAAAAGAACTAGGATATTTTTGATAGAGTGCAGTATGGTGAGATGAGAGGGATGCCTCTGCAGGCCCATGCTGAGCCATCCCTTCTGCATGAAGTATCAGCCATATAACGGGTACAAGGTATAGTATAGAATAGAGTTTAGGGCATGGGAAGGGGAGTTGAGAAAGGAGTAGAGACAGGGAAGGATGGGGGAAGGGGAGAGAGAGGGAGGGAGGAGAAAAGAGAGGGAGAGAAGGAAGAAGGAGGAAGAAGGAGGAGGAAAAGGAGCAGAAGGAGGAGAAGGAGAAAAGAGGCCTGGAGGCCTACCAGGAGCATGTAGAGAGAGGGGGAGGAGGAAGGGGAGAGAAGGAGAAAAGAGGTCAAGGAGAGAAAAGAGTCAGAGAGAGAAAAGGGGCAGAGAGAGTAAGAGAGAGGAGGGGCCAAACAGCCCCTTTTACAACAAGCCACGCCTACCTAGCTGTTGCCAGGTAACTGTTGGCTGGAGCATAGAAGGAACACCACTTATGCACTACAGTATGTTAAAAAGAAACAAAAATCTCTGGGTCTGGGAAGGTAGCTCAATAGTGAAGCCCTTGTGGGGTGTGAACAAGGCCCTGAATCTGAGTCTCAGCCCTGTAAAAGTAAACAACAGTGCATAGATGAAACATTCTGCTGAAGCAAAGAAACCAGACGCTAAAACAGTCTTGTAACATCATTTCCTGTCTATAAAGTCCTAGCTCCTAAGACCAGAGCAATCTGGGCAGCTGATGATGTCAACAAGGATGGAGCATTGATGAACACACCTTTAACCTGATGGGAATGGAGCTCCCACAAGTGTGCATATATTAAAAAAAGTCACAGAGTAGTCCCTATAAAGTTATACCTCATTCAAAAAGATGTCATCCAAAGCATCTTAATTACCAAATATGTAAAATCATTGCAAAATGAAAAGAAGACAGATCATGTAAGGCACTGTCATGGTGGGCACACCGAGGAAGTAACCAGAGGTTGGTGGCCATCAGCATTGAGTATGTCATCATTACCATCACCATTTTACTGGGATTACATCTGATCCAGAGTCTAAGGTTCAAACTTCATCACATAAAGTCAAAACCAGAAACAAAAAAATTCTGTAAGAATTGCCCCTTCCAATTACCCACAAACTGCTTGCCCCACTTAATACATACAGTACTATTCAGTAAATGATACGTGGTTGTGTTAGTCATGGGCAGTACATAATAAAAAGGACTAGGAGAAGTATGCTTTGGAGACCAGAGGGGTTAACATGGCTTACTTAGCCCTGTTGCCGAGGCCTGGCTTCGGTTCCCAGAAACCACAAGCCAGCTCACAGCTCCATGTAATTCCCATTCCAGTGGACCCAAGGTCTTCTCGTGACCTCTTGGGGCTCTTGTACACACATGGTATGCATACATACATTCAGGAATAAATACATAAACTAAAGTAAATAAATGAGGTTAAAAGAAGTCTACCTCATGAAGCTAAGGCAGTGGCTCAGCCAGTAAAGGTACTTGCTGCCAAGCCTGACAATAGGAGTTCAATTCCAGTGACCCACATGACAGGGAAAGAGAACCAACTCCTGTGAGTTGTCTGCTGACCTACATACACATGCACACATACACAGACACATCCCAACATGTACACACATGCATACATACACATACCGGCACACACATCCATATCCACACTCACAAACACACAATAAATAAAATAAATACGTAAATGTGATTAAAAGAGATTGAGAATAAGAGAAGAACACCTTACAGGTGCTGGAATCTCATCCAGGGGCTCAGCTTATAAGAGACTCACGGGCACCAAGACCCAGCATCGCCACCATCTCTCTCATGCCTAGAAATGGAAATGTGCTCACTAAGAACACTTAAGGTAACACATGTAAATCAATCAATCAATTTCTCTCTCTGTCTCTCTCTGTCTGTCTCTCTGTTTCTCCCTCTCGTCCTCCCTCCCTCCCTCCCCCCTCACTCTTCCCCACCCCCATCTCTTTCTTTGTTACTGACTTTTGTGCCTTTCAACTGTACACAAGCTGCACCCTCACTGTCTTGCATTACCAGGACTCCATGACTAACACTAAAATATCCATAAGTCTATTCTGGTCTAGTGCTTTGACCAGTCCCCAAACATCCTATCTAAGCTATAGACTATTTTACTTGAAAGAATAGACATCGGCAAACATTTGGTAACTCCAATACATTTCATTTCATACTTTGGGTTTTCTTGTTCGGTGAACAGTTTTGGAAGATGTAAAGAATTCTATTTTACAACAGATGCTCAGGCAAGAAGGCCTATAGCGACCATCGTACCTTAGAGTCTAGCACTTACAGTAGACAGCTGTCAGACCCCATGTCCCTCAGGGCTCCTCTATATGACAGAGCCATAGCAAATCATGGAGGAGGTGCATTATTACTGAAGAAGACTGACCAGCCGGGGATACCCCTGTGAAGCCAAGCAGAGGCAGAGGCTACTGTGGAGATGCTCTCACCCTGTAACACTGGTGGACTCTCCAACTCTTCTCACACTACATTCTCCATCCTATTAAGCAGGGCCACTAGGGAAGCCTGGGCAGGTGTTAAATTATCTTTCGTCACTGAGCAGGTGTCTGAGATGTGCTGCAAAAAGAGCATGTCACACATCTCCCCAAAGCAGGAGACTCTACCAGGGATTTACTGTGAGCACGGGGATTGGGAGACTATATCACTTTTGACTTAGAAATGACTAGGATCAAGGACCCGGCTTTCTAAGCATGACAGGATGATAAAAATATTCTCTGACAACACATCCATGCAAGATACAAGAGGCTGAGGCGAGCTCTGAGGCCAGAAGAATGAATGTCATCCATGCCTGCATCTAAAAGCTGCTTCTCACACAATAGTGTGCCCCGGCTGGCTTTAAAGGTTAAGGGGAGAGTTTTTTTTTTTTTAAAGCAATAACGATTTAGAACATTATCTGGAACCGATCACATCTGTTCTCTGGGTGTTTGAGTGCTGGGTGAAAGAAGAAAGACAAAGACAAAAAGAAAGTAAAGTTTGAGACCATTGGATCATTTCCCTCAAATCTACACTAGGTGTCTGTCATGGACCAGTTCCCGTGTTTACCCTGGAGAAGCAGAATGAGGTTGATAGAGCTCCTGGTTTCGTTCTAATGGAGCTGGACGATAAAACAAAACTGTAAAGCTGGGTAGCGAGGGCAATCACTGAGCAAGGATAGCCAGAAGCAAAGACAATTGAGCCATAATCTATGCCTGGTAACACTGATGTAGGGGAAGAAATGCAGGCATGACCTGGCAGCCAGTCCACCTTGGCACACTGCTTCTAAATAAGAAGCATGGTGCACCATGCCCCAGAAGTCAGAACGCTGAATTCTGAAGTGCCGTGAGTAGCCTGCAGCTGCCCTGCAGACGAGTCTGCACTCTTCAAGTTTTCTTTAATGCTCTTCTTCTGCATATCGACCCTGATTGTCTGAATGTTCATTATCCAAGGTGAGGTAATGTGCTAATCAATCATAGTTGATAGGCTTCTACAATATAAGTGGTGGCTCACAAGTAATAAAGCAGATGCTGGTCCCTGAAACCCTCTCTGGAGTGGTCTTATCTCCCTGCCCTTTACCGATGCATTGACAGGGCATTGGTCTCTTGTCAGGACACACCTCTGGTAAAGAGGGCTTCTTGAGCTCTTCTTTGTAGGATAAGAAGGACTCATCCAGGAAGACAATGTGTGAGAAAAGACATTCTGGGTATAGGTGGCTGCATAGTGGCTGTCGGATAACCCGACCCCATAAAACACAGTGACGGGGAAAGGCCAGGTGTGTGTCCAGTCAGCATCATGAAGCACCTAGTATCAGAGCCTCAACTGTGCCCACTGACTAAGAAGGAAATGTTACCTGGGAGGGAGAGAGGGTTTACACAGTAATGTTGAACCAATGAGAGCAACATCTGGGTGGCATTCAGAGAGTAAGCATTGGCTTTAGTCCCTTGTGGAATGCTGATGTCCTTCAGACACATCTACAGCTGGTTCTAGACACCTCAAGAGGTGGCCAACCATTTCCCGTAATCTTAGTCTGCTTATACTGCTACGACAAAATAACAAGAGCCACTTGCCTTGTAGATAACACATTTTTCATGATTGCAAAGACTAAGAAGCCCAAGATAAAGTTCCAGGAGACTCAGTATTGGGAGAGTCATCATCTGTAATCTCATGTGATGGAATCTGATGTGAAGAAAGGAAGACAACGGTTCCTTCAAGTTTCTTTTCTAGGGGCATGAAACCTGTGTATGAAGTGTCTACCTTTGACCTATCTTTCAAAAGCTCCTCCATCCTCATATCTGACCCTTGAGGGTCATAGTTTCATCCTGGGAATGGGGAAAACAAACATTCAGACAATTAGGTCTTGAATTCTAAGAAGGCCTTTGCCCATTAGGGTTCCCTCCTCCTCTTTCTGTCTCTCTGACTCTCTGTCTCTATTTCTGTCTCTGTCTTTCTCTCTCTCTCTCTCTCCTCTCTTTTCCTTCCTCTGTCCCTATCTCATTCTTCCTCTGAAGTTACTTATAAGTCGCAGTAGAAAAGAGATAAACTGCCTCTAAGTTTTAAGTTCCAGGAGTCTAAATTAATGACAGTAAATGTCACCATATTAAGCGTTTCAATATCCAGTTGCAGAGAAGACTCCAGTTCTTTTCTGGGTCCAGTGTGCCTGGGATAGAGCAGGTGTACATCTGAAAGGCAATAAATGACCTACTTGGTTCTTCAAAGACTGTTCCACTAATTGCTGCACACCTACTATGTGATGAGTTCTAGAAAGAAGGAAATAATCTCTGCATTGCATAAGCTGATTCATAGTATATGAATTCAGCTTATGGGCATTTTTAGCATGTACCTTTTATAAGTTCAAATCCCATACCTTTTTGACAACACACCATTGTCTTCGATGTCTAGGACTTGTTCTAGTGTTTTCCAATGTATGCTTTGTACATTCATTTATTCAGTAAATACATATTGAAGCTCTCCTTCATTTAGGTTTTTAGTAGATACTTCATTTATGAAGCATCAGCCTGAAATTTCACACACACACACACACACACACACACACACAATCTCTAAAATTTCCGATGTTTTTAAAGTACTGTAATAATCAGTGTTCCACGGAGAAACAGAACCAACATAATACATAGCAACACATATACATACAAATGTGTGAATATGAGAGAACATTCATTATGTTATATATTTGAAGATGTTCTTATGTGCTAGATTGCCACACATATAGTAGGAAGAGATTTGCCATAAGGAATTGGCCCAAATGATTATGGAAAGCAAGAAGGCTAAGATCTGCAGCTGGCAATCTGGAAAGCCAACTGGTTCATTTCAAATCCAAGTCCAAAAGTATGAGAAAATGATATCCCAGCTGTAAGACATGCAGGAGTGAATTCTTACATATCTTTCGGGCTTTCAATGAATTGAATAAAGTCCACTCAATAGGGTGGGCAAACTGCTTTCTGTCTACTAGTTGAAATGTTAATACAAAGTAATACTCTCACAAACACACCCAGAATAATGTTCAACCAAATATATGGGTACCTCGTAAGAGATCAACTTAACCCATAAAATTAACCATCATAATATAAATCAGACTTGAAGTTAGATCAAGATGCTCACGAAGCCATTAAGAATGGACCCTACGTATATCTTCAGACTGAATCAATGATAGAATTGAAAGGCCTAATAAGTGTCCTTCTGGGCCTTCATATAGGTCCCATGAGTGAGCTCATGGTGTCTACATACACTGTTCCAATCTACCTATTCTTCAAAACCATCTTTCTCTTCTGCTGGCCTCAGATGACCTTTCATCTCTAGACCTCCCCACCAGGCCCTCCCTACTCTGTCTCTTGATTTGACTCTAGGGTAGGTCTCATCCTGTGTGTTAAAGACTTGATAGCTAGTTCCATCGAGAACAAAGAGAGCTCAGACCATGTGGGCAGCCTAACCAACAATCTCATTTTAAGGGAATAAGTAAGTCTTGGGCCTGTGGGAAAAGGAGGAAGGGCCACACATCCACAAGGAGTCGCTCCTAAGATGTTTCGCTATTTAGAACTTTGCCATAGGAATGCTGAGTTAAACTTTGCTTTCCCCATCTGCCCACTTGAGCATAATCTAGGCTATCAGAAGCAGCCTATCTGAACACTCTGCAGTGAGAAACCCTGCCCCAGGAGAAACTGAAGCTCTCTTAAAATAAGAACTAATCTTCAGGACCAAATTGAAGGTGAGAGTTAATAGATAAGAAAGGACACGGAGTTGGGTCAATGCAAGGAAAACAAAGTAATGGGGGGGTAGGGGAGAGTGCTTTTACTCCTTCCAGAGGAAGCAGCAATGCCGTGGACCGGTTCGTTGCGGAACCCCAATTTCTACGGGATGAGAATTCTGGTCAGGTGGGTTTATTAGTCGACTTATTAGTCGGCGGATGACAGACTCGACACAAGAGTGTGGTGAATCTGAATGTATTTGTACAAGATGAAATTCATGCTTAAATAGCATACAGCAAGCAGGGCAGATGACAGGAGTCACGTAGGCGGGTGGGGGTTATCGAGTGGGCGTGGCACAGCAACAAGTGCCTCCATGGTAACAGAGGTAGGCCTCCACGAATCACCAAATCAGCTTTCTTAGTCTTCCATGTCCTAGCTCTAAAACACTGAGAAATACATTGTCTGACCCAACTTCTTTTGGAATAACGGTCTCAAGTATTTTCTTATAACAATAAAAGTAAATCAAGACACAAATGATGTTACGAGGAAGAATGTTGTTACAACAAATGCCTGGAAATGTAAAGGAGTCTTTAGAACTAGGCAAACTCTGTAAGAGTCTGTAAGGACAGGCTAGAAAAGGCCGACGTTGCCATATACAGTGCTTGGGGCCTAAGAACGATGATCTAGGTGTTTTGCTTGGAGAAAACCTAAGAAAGGTTCTGAGGAAATTATTTGGCTTTTCTTGATAGTTTGCAGTTAAAAAGTGTCAGGAGAGAAAAATGAATTAAAGATGTAATTTAAACTTTTAAAAGAATCAGAACTTAAAGACTTGGAAAATTCTCAGCCTGGCTAGGGTATAGGCTGACTTAAAAACAAAAACAAAAACAAAACAGAACAGACAGACAGACAGACAGACAGATAACAGCCATCTACTCACCTCAGAGAGAGTAACAAGAACTACAGCCAAGTACAGCCTGATGAATCTATGAGAATTTTAATTGCCAACAACATTAGATTGAGAAGTGCCTTCTGGGTGTGTCTCTAGAGGTGTTTCCAGAGATAATTGACATTAGAAACAGCAACAACAGGGAAGGCCCACTATATGTGTGGACAACATCATCCCATAGGCTGAGGGCAGGGTTAATTAAGTGGAAGTGGAGGATGACCACACTCAGGGTCATTCCCTGTGCTCCCTGACTACTGGGGTGAGCATATTAATCCTCCACACCCTTCTACCTGGATGTCCTGCCTCATCACAGCTCAGAATGATGGAGCTGGCCATCTCCAAAATTGTGGACCATAGTGAATTCTTCCTCCAGGTTAGTTGGTTCTGTCAAGTATTTGCCACAATGACAAAAAAGCCTACACTGGGCCTTTGTAGCTCAATTTCTTACCCAGTATACCCTGAGATCAGGACATGGAATCAAAAGAAGATTGTTCTAGGGCCTTCTTAGGTAATATAAGAGATGGGAGACATGCTTTAGAACAGGGCAATATTTCCTATTTAACACCAAGAAGAGGAAATATACATCTACTACTGAGTGTCACAGAATTGATAACAATGGTTTAACAAAATATAAGAGATACTATAACAGAGATTCTTCTTTACTCTTCTCTGGGGAAGTAAGTCAAAGCCCTGAAGATAGAGAAGGAACGCAGGAGAAGAGAAAGAGAGTGAAGACAGAGATAAAAATAGACTGAGGTAGGCAAAGCCTCTGGCATCCAGGACCTGTTTTCCACTTTTGGGTTCCATAGACTTGTCCCAGTTTCTGGCTTTTCTAGTCTGGTTTCTCATCTTGCCTTTTAAATTCAATGTATTTTTCCTAATAGCCTTCCAATGAAAGCCTATTGTTTTGCTTAGACCATTTCAGGTCTGCTTCTGATGTGTTATAAAGTCCCCTGGCTAGCACAGCATCTGACTGACCTGAGCCTCCATACATCTCACTAGAGTGCTGCAATTATCCATATTTCCCAAAACGGGAATATTTTGTTACCTTATGTTTTATGCAAGATTGATCTCTAAAGACAAGAATATAAATATGAAATCAGAGTTCACTGCACACGGAATGAACCACCTTTATTTATAAGGCTAAAATCACATAAAATTAACTTTAACCCCAGGAAATCCAGCATACATTCCCAGACTCTTCTTTTGTCCTTTTGATCAGCCCCCTTGGCTGCAGTAAACCTGGGCAGGTTGACAAACATCAAATATTCCTTACTTATATTTATTGTCCATTCAAGCACTGACATTTCCTATTGGACATTTAATCACGGGGTTGCTTTGTTTAGCATTTTTCCTGTTCAGGGGAGCGCATGAGAAATTGATTCCCTGATAGCATGAGGTAGAAGATGAAGCACAAATTCACCTACAAGCGTTTGAACTTCTCATCTCCTTTCGCCTGTATGGTTTGGACACTTCATTCCCTAAAGTGAAAGGTAAGGACTTTAAGACAGAAAACCAATTGGATTGCTAGAATCCAATCAACAGCCATGTCCCAGGGCAAAGGGCCAGTCTTTTAAACAGCCCAACACCCATCGCTCAGCACTTTCCAAACACTACAGCCCACCCGGGTCAGAGACAAGGAGGCTGGCTCTTGGTTGCCAACAAGCAAGAGGCTGACAGGTGAAAAAGTTTCTCTGGGACTGAGGAAATTAAATTGAACTCAAGTTGGGGGTTATTTGTCTTCCCTGTGACCTGCAGTCGTTTCTAGTGGTGGTTGCACAAGCAGCAAAACTCACAACTGTCTTCGGTGAGTCAATTACCAGGCACAAGCATTCAGTAACAGTTCAGATGTGTTAGGCTTAAACTGACTCAAAAGTATTGAACAGAGAAGAAAAAGAAGAGGAAACCAGGCACCTTTGGGGACGTTGTTTGAAGCTATAGAAAGGCAGGGATGAAACCTGCAGAGTATTTGTAAAGAAGCTGTAAGATCTTGTGTTCATTTGAAAGAAACTGCAGTGAGATGCAGGAAAGGAGGCCAGAGACACCTGGCTGCAGCACTGAGTGCTAGTGAAGGAGACGGACCCTATGATGTCTGCAGACACGAGCTTTTCCTGCAGTTGGGTAGACATTAACGGTTGCCACCACTGGTGTCTCGGGTGATGTTTGGGTAAAAGTCCCACCCCTTACCTCTCCACTAGTAATAGAAAATGTCACTTTCACTCAATGAACTTCTGCCCCCATACCTGTAAAATGTTAATGAATTCTTGGTTCTGCAAGGATGCAAATAAGATCAGACAGGGAGTCCTTTCTCTGCAGCTGAAAACTACACAGACACTGTCTATAATCCATTCCCTTTAGGCCACAGTGTCCATGCAATAGCAATTCTGACATAGCCCAGTGGCAAAATTTGGAAGGGAAGGCCAGGACTAAAAGACATGGAGCCAGGCCAAGAAAAGAGAAAAGTTTCTATCAGAGAGTTAGCTACAAGAGGTCAAAGGAAAATAGCATTACATCATATTCTGAGTTCCACGAATTCACAGGCTTTCCTTTGACCAGTGGGGCCAGAGTAATCTTTCTCATTATATTAGAAGATCCTGGTAACTAAAGCCAGCTTGGGTCATCCAGCTAGCCGTACCTAAGGATTGCTTTCTGTGTCCTGACTAGACTCACTGTTTACTTTGGCATATTGCTGAACTGTAGTTGTTATAAGAATCAGGATCACTGCACCCTCGTGTAGAAATAATTATAATTAAATCCCAATGGCAGGTTCACTACCTCCCTCAGTGGTCTAGGTTCCTGAAAGAAAGACACACACACACACACACACACACACACACACACACAGCCTTTATATTTTAATATTCCTTAAACAGCACAATAGGGCCACTGCCTAACTTCCATGTTATTAACCTCTACCACCTTCAGATAATCCTGAGTTAGTACTCACTAATTCTATGTTCTATCTTGGCTGCCCTAGACCCATTTGGGCAGCCCTCTGGGCCCCGCTCTCCTGGCTCCTTCGCGTGGCAGCTATATCTTTCTGTCCTGCACTGTTCTCAGGCAGGGCATAGTGTCTTTCCTCTCCTCCACACTCTCCCAGCATGGTGGATTTCCTCCTTCTCCTCCTGGTCCCAAACCCAGGAATTCTAAAATCCCTCTGTCTGTCCTCCCCAGCTATTGGCTGTTAGCATCTTTATTTTCCAAGCAGATCCAACCGGGGGCAAGTTCCTAGAAGCTACATGCAGACCCTCTCAGAAAGATTTTTGGGAAACATAATTAGCATTCTTAATACAAGCAGCTACACCCTCATCTACAATATTGCATGCTAATTTTGTCTGCATATTACAGCCTTTTAGGTAGCACAAAAAGTATTGAAATATACCTGCAGAGATGACAGTTTATTGGCCTACATGCATCCCTGTCATTGAAGTAAAAATCAGACTAGGTATGGTAGTGCATGCCTTTAATCCCAGCACTTGGGAGACAGAGGCAGGTGGATTTCTATGAGCTTAAGGCCAGCCTCATCTACATAGTGAGTCCTAGATCAAACAGAGCTATACCATGAGACCCTGTCTCAGAAAACAAATACACAGAGTGATTCTATCATATGGCTAAGTATAAGAACCAGTACCCCAGTAAAGCGTGGCACACACCTTTAACCTTAGAATTAGGTAGGAGGATCAGGAATTCAAGAATAGCCTCAGCTACCTGAGACTCTTAAGACCAACCTGAGCCACAGGAAACACTAGTAAAAGGAAAAGGAGGGAAAACACTCGAATGCAGAACTCAACAAATTTTCTCTGCAAAAGGGCAAAGAGTGCATATTTGGGGCCTTACTAGAAATATGGCATTTGTCACAGTTAACACTCTGAAAGCCACCATGGATGATATATAAAAAAATGGATTCTAGTTCTATAAAACTTTATTGACAGAACCAGTGACAGGTCAGGAGCCATGGTTTGTCAACCCGGACGAGAGTGCTTCATTAAAGTGTACCTGAGCCTGTTAGAAATGCAAACACTTAGGCTCCAAGAAGGTTTCCAAGTGACACGGACACCCCTTGAAGTCTGCAGGTCACAGCTCTGGAGGGATGCGCTTTGTGGATGCGGCCAGCATCCTAGCACCCAAGTGCAGTGTTCTCATCACTGTCAGTGCGTCCCATGCTTGTCACTTCCATCAGCCTGGCTGTCTCCGCATCGCATTTCCATAGCATGCCCATCCTGGTGAGTCAGGCAACCTAAGCAGCTGTCTTCATTTGACAATGACGACGGTGTGTCCAAAGGGTCAGTGGAGCCACACGCTGCTCTTCATGATAGTGTAGAAGGAAGGCATGGCTACAGACAAGTGTCAGGGGATAGACCTCTGCTTTCAGGAACTACCCATCTAACTTGTCAAATGTCACATAACTCCCCCAAACTTCCTAGGCAGCTTCAAACCTTTATGTTTGTCATACTCCCAAAGAAAGTCTGAGGGGTTGCCTGCCCACCAGAAAATGAATATGACCTTGAAAACTGTGACAGCCATCAGAATGTCATCCCCATGCCCATCCGGAGTTGCCTTCTTTCTTCCACCCTGAGCTCACACCAGGTTATACACTGCTTTGCTTAACTTTAGCACATTTTGGGTTGTCTCCATATTTTCAGCACTTCTTTGTGCTGAAAGCACTTCTTTCAGGCAGCACTTCTTTGTGTCTGGCTTCTTTAAATTTCCCTCCTGCATCTGCATGCCTAGCACAGGGCTTTGGTACAATGAATATGTATGTCATGAGATAGACACCATGCTAGAGCTAAAGTTGGAGGTCAGACAAGGGCCATGTAGCTCTATGAAGGAAGGAAAGCAAAGGGCCTTCCGCAAGAAGACACACAGCCTACAGTGGGAAGAAAGCAAAGCCAGGCTAGCCTGCGCCTCTTCCCCAAGCAGTCATTTCAAGGGTACAGCTAATGTGCTCTACAGAGCAAGTGATTTACAGGGTTGCTCAAGACCCCAATTCTTTAAATGTTGTCCATGAACTTGTGTTTCAAACTTTTTAGGAATGAGTTATGAGACACCACCCTGAAAATTCAATTACCTCAGCAAGACATTTGGCATAAATCAAAGCTATCTGGAGTTGGAAGAGGCATTAGAGATCATCCGGAGGGGAAGCGACTTGTCCAAGGTCACACTGCAAATAACAGGATCACAATTAGTAATCCCGAACTTTCCTAGTTATTGACAGGTGTGGAGGAGAGGGCAGTCAGTCAGCCTGGCTACAGACGACCTTCATCTCTGTCTTCAGATGCGAGTGCGTGAAAGGCTCCTCAGAGAAGAGCAGATGCAGCCTCTCCTGCTAGAGGAGCCCTCTAGCAGGCCTCCGTGTCAGATCAGCACCAAGACAAGAATTGCCACTACCCTACTGAGAACCAAATGAGGAAATATCTAAAGACATTAGGCTAGAGAATGCAACAATGTGGTGTGAAGGCAATGGAATACTAATAATCTTTATTGTTCATTACTAGGAGTTATTATTGTTCATTATGTCTGGGATAATGATCGCTAACTTGCTTCTCATTTTTAACGGATTTTGTTTACTTAATAAAATATATTTAAAAATCCAAACACCATGGAGGACATAAAAAGAAAAGTCTCCCAGCCTCCCACATCCCCATACTCCTTCCCCCAGGCAACCACTGTTAACACAACAATTATTTACAGATCCATCCAGAAAGTCTCCTTTCATTGTTCTGCGTGCTGCCTCCCCCCACCCCCTGCCCCATTATGTAACAGTGTGGACAGGGTTACACAGCAGTTAATATTGACCCACCTTATTCTTCCTAATGAGGAAAGGCTGTCCCATCAATGGACAAACCAGAAACCTGAACTATATTTGATGGTCACCTGTGGTCACCTTAATTTTTGTTTTTGTTTTTCCCATTCCAATGGAGCTAGCATAAAGATATGCTACATGCAATTGAGAGCATATGTTCTTAGACCCAGAATCACTGGCGCAGATACCATGTGCATTCAAAGTATTGAAAGGTACTTAATTTGCCATCCAGAGAAGCAGTTACGCTAGTAGCCTTCCTTCCCCCATGCCCTTCTCCTATTAAATGTACACGGGAGTGTCTCTGTTACCCAAGCTCTCTTAAACCCTGGAAAACAGAATTTTTTTTAAATATTCAAAAATCTGAAAGGTGAAAGAAATGAAATCTTACAGTTTTGCTTCATCTCTCTTTTATTATAACTACTAGCAAGATTCTCTCATGTGTTGATTGTCAGTTTACTATGCTGGATGCATTCAGAAGGATGCCAATGTATGTGTGTGCATGTGTGTGTATCATGCACATGCAGGTGTGTGTGTGTGTGTGTGTGTGTGTGTGTGTGTGTGTGTGTTAGACAGAGTGAGATTTGATATAGGAGTGTTTATTATCTACTTGATTGTAGTTGTAGTAGTTAGGTTTCTATTGCTTTGATAGAAGAAAGAGTTTATTTGGGATTGTGGTTCCAGAAGATTAGAGTTGCCTGATGGTGGAACAAAGGTAAGGTAGCAGAAACAGGAGGCCGAAGACTCATAAGCTTGGACCACAAGCAGAGAAAGAGAGCTTGGAATGGCTCATAGCTATGAAACCATAAACCTGACCCTTAGTGATGAACTTCCTCCAGCAAGGCCACATCTCCTACGTTTCCCCAAACAGAGCCACCAACTGGTAGCCACGTATTTAAATGCTGGAGCCTAAAGGGGCCATTCCCATTCAAATGACCACTGGGGCCTTTGTCCATGTTTTTCTGTTTTTCTTACCATATCACTTTTCTAAAACTTTCTCATAAACTTAGGAAAGTCACCTTGGCAAACTGGTAGACATTTTTGCTCTCTGGGCTATTGTTAATTTGATTTCTTTATCACGTTTTTAGCCATAGGATCTTAATTCCTAAAATAACTTTCCAACACTCATGCCCTTGCCACAGCTGTGATTGCCTTTAAAAACCAAAGGCAGATCATGTTGCTCTTTCCAGCACAAAACAACTCCTTTGTTTTCTGTTATTCACAGATTAAATGTCATTATTTCCCCATGACCTAGAAGGCCCTTCTTAGTCTAGAAGCTACCTACTACTCCACTTTCATGGGACTCCCAGTTCTCCCTGCTGGTAGCTGCCAAAGTACAGTGTCCCATTTTAAATGCAACCTGTTCTGAGAGACTTCTGTGGTTCTCTATCCAAGGCAGGCATGCTACTGTCTCGGCTCCTTCTTCTCTGTCTCCTTATCCCGCTTCCCACAAGGTACATGCTCTTGTTAGCTCTCCTCCTCCTGCAAAACATAGGCAACCTGAAGATGGTACCCCCAGCTCTCATCTTCACCATTGCCACCTCCTATTCTGGCTGGTGCCAATCATCCAATACATCACTTAACTCCACACCACATTTGCCATTACCTTGCTGGCTTTTCATTTTGCTGGGAAGTCTGGATGGGTTCCCATTTCTCTTTTCACTTTCAGATTTAAAGTCTGTTGGTAAGACTGGCATTTCTTAATACCCTGTCCCTTCTGGGCAATGTTGATGAGCACTAAGGTGTCTTTACAGTGAACAAGGTGGCTGCCCTCCAAGATTCCTGAAACCGAACTTTATTTTATATCTTTATTGTATGCCTATGAATGTTTTGCCTGTGTGTACACCTGTACACCATGTGAGTCCAGTACCTGCAGAAGCCAGAAGAGGGCAACAGACCCTTTGCAACTGGAATTACATATGGTTGTGTGGGTACAAGAAACTGAATTTGGGCCCCTCTGCAAAAGCAACGAGTGCTCTTGACCACCAACCCCATGGAATCAAACACTCTCACTTGTGGCTTCATGATACCCTTCAGAACCTGCTAGTGACATTCTCCTCTGGATAATTGTTTTTTTTAAGATTTATTTATATATTTAATGTATATGAGTACACTGTCACTCTCTGCAGACACATCAGAAGAAGGCATTGGATCCCATTACAGATGGTTGTGAGCCATCATGTGGTTGCTGGGAATTGAACTCAGGACCTCTGGAAGAGCAGTCAGTGCTCTTAACTGCTGAGTCATCTCTCCAGCCCCCTCTGGCTAATTGTTAACAGTAGTGTCCAAGTTGGGGATGTCAATGTTTCTCTGGGTGATTCCTTTCGTCAAATTTTAAAAGTGAAATTTTTCTTAGTGTTTTAATTGATTTCATAGATTAGTTGGTGATTAAATTAATTAAAAGGAAAATGAATCTTTACAATATTGTGACTTGCTAATAATAAAAACTGTATATATTTACTTATTCCCATGGTGGCTTTTTGCCTTTTACACACCAGCTTAACAACTATTGGTTTATTAAAAATAGCTTATATAATTTGCTTATAAAAAGATTACTGTAGAAATTTGGGAATCATAAAACAGAAAACACAGGAGTAACTAAATATAACATACAATTGTAACATGCAGACAAACCCACTATGAATGGTTTGGATGTGGAGGTCACACACAGGCACAGGTATGAGTCATTATCCATTGAGCATAGTCAGCTCTCTCTGTTTAAAAGTAAAACTTCCTATTGATCTCACGGTGGCAGGGCTTTATTCTCAGGAAGTAAACGTAACCACTACGCAGCTTCTATCACAGAAGTGCACCAGACTTCAGTGGATGGCTCCAGTTCTCCAACATTTTGGGTTTCCTGGTGACATTTTGTTCTTCTCATAATTGAGACTATGGTTGGGAAAGCCATAAGTGAATGCTTTTTCTCCCTAATATTCTATCCATATAGTTCCTGTATTATATGTCCAGTCCCGTGGCTAGCTTCCACCTTGTGTGCAAAATCTGCATCTGTCAGGTGCATTCAGAGCTTACCTTGTCTGTTCTTTGTCTTTTCAGTTTACAGAGTCTATTTTATGGGAGGAAATCTAACAAAAGATCAGGATGAATCCAGCTTACTCTGCCTTCCAAATAGCTAGCTTTCACACTAGGTTTGCTGAACTGTGGGCTCTTGGTGCTTTCATTCGGAAGACTGTGTGACTCTGTAGTCACAAAGTTCTGCTTTCTATCTGTCTTATCCCAGTGATGTGTCCCTGGAGCCTTTACTAGTGTCCAAATATATATATATATATTTTAAGATTTATCTACTTTATGTGTGTGAGTGCTTTACGTACATGTATAGATGTGCAGCTGCACCTAGCTAGGGCCTTCAGAGGCCAGAAGAGGGCACCACATTCACATCCCCTAGAACTGGAGTTACATGGATTTGAGCTACCATATGGGTGCTGGGAACTCATCCCCAGTCCTCTGCAAGAGCAGAAAGCACTTTTAACTGCTGAGCCCTCTCTCCAGCCCCAAAAATGCCAAAATATTTTCATTATTGGCCTCATGTTGCATGTCTTTTCCTGATGGTAAAAATTCCTCTGTGGTTCTACTCTTTTCAAAACCTTCTAGTTCTGAAGTCGTACTATCAAAAAGTCATAATTAAAACACACACACACACACACACACACACACACACGCATGTTGGCTGGTGTGCCTGTGTTAGGATTAATTTTATGCTAAACACAGTCTGTATGGACATAGAAAAGCTAGAAGGAGACCTTATGTCCCAACCCATGCTGCACTGGGGCTCTCCCAAGCTCCTCTGAGACATCACAGCGCTCATGGACCATACTTGCCATGACAGCAAGTCCTTGCACCCAGCCCCAGATAGCACCCAAGGGATACGCCAAAGTTGGTGTCTGGGAGAGCACAGGCAGGGTGTTCCAAGGACCTCAAAGGCACAGCACCTACTAAGTGGGAGAGATGTCCTTTCAGTGAGACAGGAGGCTTCCCTAGGAAGAACTCAGACCCGTCTGCCTTCCTTTCGGCTGACTTGTTCCCTCATACTGTAATAATGAAGTACAAGTTGGTCCCTAGCAGCAATCTCTATTTCTGCCCCTTTTAGTGATGTGTGGTCACTGTCTGGAGGGGGATTTCTGCTTTGCTTCTTCTTGCTCCTTCAGAAGCAATGGCCCTGGGGCCTTTGGAAGATGATGAGTGAAAAGATCCTGCCAGAAGTCACCGGGAATTAGAAGGGACAAATTATTGGTGTTAATAGATATACACTATAAATATAAAACAGTAATCGCTATGTTAAGATTTATGAGAAATGTCCACACAATTGTCTCTGCAGGTGCTGTTGATAGCTCCCACTTGGTCTTAGGATACTGGAAAGGAGTGTACAGAAAAATCTCTTGTGCCCTGTGTAAAAGCACTCATCTGTCATGAAAAAAGCCTTTGGCCAATGAGCTGAGGCAATAGATTAGAAAGTGGGATATCCAGTGGTGGCACACACCTTTAATCCCAGCACTTGGGAGGCAGAGGCAGGCATATTTCTGAGTTCCAGGACAGCCAGTAGTATACAGAGAAACCCTGTCTCAAAAAAAAAAAAAAAAAAAAAAAGTAGGATATCTGGCAAAGAAGAGAGGATTCTAGTCAGGTGAGAGAGATTTACCCTGGAAATGCTGATGGAGACATGACAAAGAGGTAACTTGCAAAGTGGCACTCTTATAATAGAATAAACATAATTATTGCAATATAAGCTAGTCAGGAAACCAAGCAGAAGCCTGTGGCCTAGGCAATTCAGTCTCAGAGTGGTTATTTCAGGGAACAAAGAGGACAGGTGGAAAAGCATGTGGTGAGAGACAGTACTAACTCCAAAGGTCACAAAGGATCTTCAGGGGGAAAAGAGGTCCCTCAGGCAGAGAGCAATGGCTTCCTACCTCACCCTGTTTCCCAGTTAAGGGGCTTCACAGAGATCCCTGGAGCACAAAAAGCTGGTAGCTTTTCTTCAACTCAACACAGTTCCCTAAAACCTTCCAGAGTTCACCGGACTTGGGCAGCAGTTCAAAACTCCTTCTAAAACCATATCCATCTCAAGCTGCTGCTACACACAGAATCCACCCTCCACCCAACATGCCTGTTGCCTGACTATCCAATCAGACACTAATCTAGATACTCCTAGGAAGGAATTTTACAGATATAAAAGTCCCTTACCTTAAAAATCAGTCCTGGGAGCCAGGCAGTGGTGGCGCACGACTTTAATCCCAGCACTTGGGAGGCAGAGGCAGGAGGATTTCTGAGTTCCAGGCCAGCCTAGTCTACAGAATGAGTTCTAAGACAGTCAGGGCTACACAGAAAAACTCTGTCTTGAAAACAACAACAACAAAAAAAAACAACAACAACAATAACAACAACAACAAAAAAAAAAAACCAGTCCTGGGACCTCCTATAGTCAGGTGGAACTTCCAGGGGAGGAGGGGGACAGCAAATCCACCCACAAAACCTTCAACCCAAAATTTGTCCTGCCTACAAGATGGAGCAGAGATTGAGGGAAGAGCCCACCAATGACTGGCCCAACTTGAGACCCATCCCTGGGGTGAGAGCCAACCCCTGACACTATTAATGATACTCTGCTATGCTTAGAGACAGGAATGTAGAGTAACTGTCCCTTGAGATGCTTCAGCCAGCAGCTGATGGAAACAAATTCAAAGACCTACAAAGAGTCTTGTAGAAGAGTGGGGGTAGGATGGAGAGAGCCAGAGGAGTCAAGAAAACCTACAGAGGCAACTAACCTGGGCCCATGGGGGCTCACAGAGACTGAACCACCAACCAAAGAGCAAGCAAGGGGGCAGCACCTAGGCCCTCTACACATTTAGAGCAGATGTGCAGCTTGGTCTTCCTGTGGGTCCACTAACAGTTGGAGCGGGGGCTTTCTCCGACTCTGTTGCCTGTCATTGGATCCACTTCCCATACCTGGACTCCCAGTGGGAGAGGGTGAGCTTACTCCTGCTGTGACTTGATGTCCCAGGGCAGGGTGGTTCCCAAGGAGGGCTTCCCCTTCCCTGAAGAGAAGGGGAAGAGGTACTGGGGGGAAGGGATTTGTGAGGGTGGGACTGGGAAGGGAAGAGGGAGGGGAACTTTGATTAGGATGTACAGTGACTAAATTAATGAAAAAATCAGACATGGGGGCTGTGAACACAGCTTCGGAAGAAAAGCATTTACTCTGTGAGTGGGAAGACCTCTAGCACCTGAGTGTAACAGCCTGAACCTGCCATCTGGGTGCTAGGGAAGAGACATTGGATCCCTGGCTTGCTGGCCAGACAGTTCACCTGAAGCATTGGCCTTGGAGCTTAGAAACAGATGCTGTTATGTTTTATGTTTGTTTGCTTGTCTGTGTGATTTTATTTTCTTTAACTGGGGAGGGACGTTGTAAGGGCAGAAATTGGATACAAAGGGACAGGGACATGAGTGAGACTGGGATACATGATGTGAAACCCACAAGGAATCAATAAAAAAGAAAATAAAGAAGGAAGGAAGGAAAGGAGGGGGAGGGAGAGGGAAATGGAGAGAGGGGAGAGTAAGGGGGAGCATGATGGGGAGGGAGAGAGGGGGAGGGAGAGAGAGGGAGAGAGGAAGGAGAGAGGGCAGAGGGAAGAAAAGCATGATGGGGAGGGAGAGGGGGGAAAGGGAGGGAGAGAGGGAGGGAGGGCAGAGGGAGGGAAAGCATGATGGGGAGGGAGAGAGGGGGAGGGAGAGAGAGGAAAGGGAGGGGAAGCAAGATGGGGAGGGAGAAAAGGGAGAGGGAGAGGGGACCAAGGACCTGAAGTTGCTCAGGGTGGACTGTCCTAATTGTCTGCCAGCTAGGAAACAGACTCCAGTTCTCCTGAAACTCCAGGCCTCCTGATAAGGAGAGGAATTCCATCAGTACCCCAAGTGGACATAAAAGCAGATCATCCCTCCCTGACCCCGACCACCCATAAAGAAGACACAGCCCACCCAACCCCTGGACCTCTACCTTGTGACATCCTCAGTGGAGTCCAGTCCAACTGTGTGACTTCTGCCTACCCAAATCATTAGCTAACAAAACGGGCCTTGTTTTAAGCTGCTGGATGTGTGGTCATTTGTTATGCAAATATGCCTCCCTGCCAACCTTGTCCTCACAAGCTAAGCCGGGCACCCCAATGAGAGCCCCAAGCTGTCTACATTTTTCTAAGATGTCACATCGGAGATCAAAAGGTACCTACCCCCAGTGTTTCCGACAGGAAAACTAACAGTTCCCACCTGGCAGCGTGCCAGGTAAGCCATGAGAAAGGGCGTGATCTACCTATGTCATGGTGTCGCTGTTGGCAGGGACAGCAGAGCAGCAAGTGTGACCCATTAACACATCAAGGAAAGCCATGGGACAGGATCTCTAAAACCCTACTTTGATTTTTTTTTTTTCAGGCATCTGGGTGGGGAAGAGAGTAAAAAGTAGGCAACAGAGGCTGTGCTCTGAATCCAAAGCCATCTATTTCCATGCCTTCAAACGACAAAGTCATCTGAGTCCTAACAAGGGGAAGAAAGGAGAGGATGGGAGGGAACGCTGGGGTTCGTTGGCAAGGCAGCCACAAAGAGGAGGGTGGGGACCAGGGGGGCGGGGGCAGCCAGCAGCACTGATCTGCTGCCAGAATGTTAAAACCTCTTCCCCACAGACCCAGCAATCACCAGTGTTCCACACCCGACAATTTGAGATTTAGACATATTCAAGTTTCCTAAGCCTCAAATTAGCCCTTGTAAGAGCTTATCTTCTTTCCCCCCAATTGACTTTAATCAAGTGCCTCAGAAGCTGGGAAATATTTTAAGTTAATCAGGCCCTTAATGCCGGTGCCTGGGGAATGCCAGGCAGCCGCATGAGCTTCCTGCTTGCTGCACTGTGCTTGCCTGTCCCCCAGTTCTCTGTCTGCCCCCACCGCCACACATACTCGCTGTTGGTTGGAATGCTGGGCAAACTTGTCTGACAAACCAATGGGAGATGGGGAGGAAGAATAAAGTCATTTACATAGCAGTTTGCAGCGAAATCGTAAAATGGTTTCCCAACAGTGGTAGGCAAGTGTTCTATCTCGCCAAAAAACCTTTGTAATAACAACACCAACAATAGTGGTATTTAAAAAAAAAAGTGCTTAAGAGTGCGGTGAACAGTTAGCTCTGCCTCATAGAAGTTTACAGTAAAGTGACCTCATTTCTGAAGGAGCCAACGTCAGACAAGATGATAGATACTGAGATATCAGTATCTAATCTGCAAGCAATGCTGTTTTGCATATGTAAATAATCTCAATCTCGACACAGTGTTCTATCAAAGCCAGCACTGTTCTCATTTTAAGGATGAAAGGATAAGTTAGAAAGGTTGAGAAATGGCCAGCAAGTCCTTCTGACAGGCAAAGGGACTCAGGAAAAGCCCTGTATCTGTGTGCTCTTTCACTGAGGAACTCCAAGCAGGGTGTTACACACACGCACACTAGCGAGAGAGCTACCATACCAAGACACTAGAGAAAAGGCCTCAGGAACTCTAGAGAGAGCAAATCAAGCTCAATGTCATATCCTGTCCCAGAAGCTGACCTTGAAAGTGTGTGTGCAAGGCCTTTGTTGAGCAGTAGGGTACAGAAAGAGATGAGGAGGAGAAAGATGAGAAACGGAAGGAAAGAAGCCAAGGCAGAGGCCAGGAGAAACTGAACCCACATCAGTGTGTGTCCCCTGTCTCTGGGTGTGAGTTCTCCAGCGTGAGGAACCTGGGGCTGCTGGCTGATGGAAGCCAGTGAGAATAGCAGCCCTTCTTGCTCTCTGCTCCTACGAGAAATGACTCCACAAGTTTAACAGATAGAAATGTGAGATATTCACATAGACTCCAAGAGCAGGACCTGGGGAGATGACGGCAGTCTCTACTACAATCCACTTGGATCCTGATGCTTCTGTCTAGCTGTGCATCCTGAGATGCATTGCTTCATTTTTCTAAGTTATGGAATTTGTGTCTAGGAAGTAAGAATCTCTCACTGGGGCTGGCAAGATGGCCCAGTAAGCAAAGGTGCTTGCTGCAGAGCCCAACAAAGTTGAATTTCATTTCTTGCACTTCCCAAGAAGACACATAATTTCCACAGATTAGCCTCTGACATATGTGTGCTGTAGCATGCACCTGCTCACACATATATACACAAACAAAGAACAAATGTAGTTTAAAACCTTTAATAATGATTCCTATTCTTCCCCCATAGAATTATCATGAGGAGTCACCTGATTAATTTGTGGGTGTTTGGCTTAACGTTGACACACCGTTTTCCAGGATGTAGGTCACCCAAACTGTGCCCTCCAAATGACCCCAAGATGGCTCATCAAGATACACATACCAACAGGAGCACACACTTACACAGAGCAGCCATCATGAGTAATTCACAATGACTTGTGAATGCTCTTTGCAGGGTTCAAGTCCCTTCCTGTTCCCATCAACAGGAAGGCTGTTTTAAACTACCTTGGAGCTGTAACAATCCAGGTAGATGTAGTCCCCACAACCTACCCACTTCAGGCCTGGAAAAAAGGTTAGTATTAACAATTTAGCGGTGCCCCATAAGTTAGCTTTTAGAGCAGCAACACCAGATTCTGGACCCCAATAGCTGTGTAGTTGCAACCCAGAGCATGAGACTTGGAAAGTTTGTGGGGAGGGCCCCACCTGAAAAGAGAAGTACGCAGAGAGCGCAAAGGTCCAGGTTTGGAGCCCGCCAAGCTCACTAATCGAGCGCCATTGTTTCACTCCTTTAATTAAGTGTCTCTCCTCCACTCCCAGTTCACCTTCCCAAGAAACTAGGCTATATTGAGCAGATACGTAAAAGCTGGCAATTAAATTGTCTTATCAAATTTTCGCAGCTTATTAAGTTGTTCAATTGCATGGGAAATGATTAGTGTCTGTAAATAGAGAGCGAAGGCATCAGCCCAGGAGGCTGCAGACTGGTGCAGGGAGATCTAAAGGCAGGTTCCCTGGAAAGGGTTTGGGGGGGTACTCAGACAGGTTGCCTGAACCTGGAGCAGTGCCCAACCAGCCCTCAGAGAGCTCAGCTGGTCTTCCTGCTTGAGCATTCAGGTGGTCAGATAGAAAAAGAATGACAACTGCCCTCCTGAGAGAGCCTGGAACTTGAAGTCCAGGGGCAGTGGATCCAAGTTCAAAGCACCACCACTGACCAGGCAAAGGTACTCAGGAAAGCCCTATATCTGTCATTTGGCCAGAGCTAGGGCAGAGAACTGCCTACTTGTCCCATCTGAAGCTTGCAACATGTCTTCTCCAGGGAATGAAGTTCTTGGGAAAGGGTTCTTACAGCAGCTGTAACTAAGCTCACCTTCCTCTTGAGAGTAATAAGCAGTCTGCTGTACAGATGGACCCTGCACAAGACCCCCTCCCTTCCTCCCTGTCTGCAATAATAATGAAAAATAGGACAATGATGAAGAATAAGCTATAGACACAGAGCCTCTGAATCAGGTTCTGACAGTGATGGGCCATGCCTTGCCAAATGAAAGCATTCCTGTACTGCTATAGAATTGTCTTTCTCACTACAAATATGGACGGGGAAAATTTAGTGTGTCTTGCTTCCTGGAATGTCTCCCTTAGATTATCTGAGTGTTGTCCCTCTAGCTCCTCTCAAACAAAAGAAAACTGTCCCCAAAACACCACAGTGTGAGTAAACCCCTCCACCATGTGTTGACCTCGGTATGAACTTGGACTACCACCATTGCTTTGCTTAAGGACAGGCCTTCTTCTCTCTATTGGTTTAAAATGTAAACTGTGTTACTGGCTTTGTCTGGGTCCCCTGCCCAGAAAAACAACAACAGAACACCTTCGCACCCAGACCCAGCCAAAGAGTAGTACAAGTTAAAACTGGACTGCTCAGTACAAGATGTTGGATCCCTGAGGCAGGAGCAAAGCATAAACTTCCAGAAAAGATTTATCCCAGATAGTGGGTGTGATAAAGAGTCAAACTTGGCTTCAGTCCAGTTGAAGGCTATCTTGAGGCAGCCTCAATACTATCAAACCCAATCATGGATAAATGGATTCATGAATCAACTCTGAGAAGAACTGGACCACTATGCGAATTTGAACACATTTCTCCATCACTTTGGGAACTGTGCTATTCACCATAGGTATGGGTCACCATCCTCATGCCCCCGAGCATGCCCAGGCAGCTCTCATAATTCCTGTGTGATCTTAAAAGAAACTCCCCAGCTCGTAAATTATATCATCATGTGATCCATTCTTCAACGACTGAGCAAGTCTTGATAGACTTCATTGATTTGCTCGGGTTGCAAGAGCATATCTAACAGTCCAGAGGTAGAACTCGTGATTTCAAATGCCGAGTTCATTCTTCTGTATCATTCTAAAATGCTTTGGGGGAAGACCCTTATAAACTCACAGACCCTGGGCCTCCATTACCTCAGAGGTGGGAGTTTAGAGATAGACTGGTACACACCTGCTAGAGAACACAAGGCTGAGTGTTCCTCCTCTGTTTGTGGAGTTATTGAAGTCATTTACTACTTTCTGGTGTGCCAAGCCTCCTCCTCAGCCTTTGAAAGCAAGCCACTGCTGCTTATGTTTGGGTAGTCTTAAATGCTTTGCTGACATTTCCCTCCCTTCTCACTGTTTCCCCCTTTTATAGCCCAGACACATATTGGTGACTGACTCCAGGGACAAAGGGAGAAGAAAAATTGAGCCTTCTTCTAAACATAGAAGCATTAACAAGGAGAACATTTTCTGCTTTTGGATGGCTTGGCCATTCACATTCTACAATCAGCTATGTTAGAACTATGAATGGATTTGATTGAACACGTGACATAGTTGATTACTGAAATGCCAGGACTCGATGCTACTGTTGACTGGTCACCAAGAGCATTGTCTTGTTTACCTGATGAGGGATACAGAGATGAGCACTGGATCCTGGAGAAGATTGCTCAGCTGAAGAACAATCAGTCAGGAAGGGGAGAGACCCTGTTGCACAGAGACAATATATAAGAGTCAAGCTTAAGACTAATATGAACTCTGGCATGAATCAAGCAGTCGTCCTCCTCTGCCGCCATTTCAACATAACATCTGGCAGGGGGAGACCCTGGCAGGTCAGATTCCTACCCAACTACTAAGTTTCCATATATATATATATATATGTATGTATATATATATATATATACATACATATATATATACATATATATATATATATATACATATATAGGCATCTTTGGTCCTCTCCACAGGCCAACAACATGGAGTTGCAGATGAAGACTCTGCCCTGGCTAACCCTGAGCTTGCATCTTCACCATCAGTTGTTGATGAGGTCCAAATTCAGTCTCAAGCTGGTGCCCTCCTCATCCCTGAGCGTGCAGTTGCTCTGAGACTCCAGAACTACATACACTCATTTAAAAGCAGTGAATTTAAGATAACTTTTTCCATATGATGGATCAATCCCAAGTTCACACTGACTTAAAGGAAACTTGACATTTGTTCAGTTACATCCTCACTGGGAAAGTTTCAGATAAAGGTTTCAAATGGCAAGTCTGAGACTCACTGGCTTAAGGACTGCATCTACCCACACTATGAATCCATTGCAGGGTACCTCATTACTATCTATCTATCTATCTATCTATCTATCTATCTATCTATCTACCTATCTACCTATCTGTCTACCTGTCTACCTGTCTATCTACTTATCTACCTACCTACCTACCTATCTATCTATCTATCTATCTATCTATCTATCTATCTATCATCTAGCTAACTACTATTTGTCATTTGTCATCTATCTGTCTGTCTATCACCTAGCTAGCTACTATCTATCATCTACTTATCTACCTATCATCTAGCTAGCTACCTATCTACCTGCCTACATGTCTAGCTCTACCTCTATCTTGTGGCAAAATTCCTTCCTAGTCCATCTCAGTTCCTGGAGATGAAGAGAAATGATTGGCTCACTCTCCCAGCTCCCCAAACCCCTCATCTCCAATGAGCATCGCCATCTAGTCTCTTTCAGCATCAGAACCTAGAGCCTGTGTGTGGGCCTGGTATCCTGTTCATGCAGGTTAGACCCAGGCTGGAGCCCTCAGGTTGGACCCAAGCTGGCACACAGAGGCTAAAGCTATTTGTCTCCACCTCATTCATCACCAGCTCTCTAAACATATTCTCCTCTCCTGTCTCTAGCAGGCAGAGCCAAGATGGAAAACTGTGCCCTCTCCAAACCATCAAATGCAGTCAGCAGTTCTTTGGAGAAAAATCTCCCCAGCCAGGTTTGCATCAAAAGCATGTCTTTGTTTATCCAGGTTTGATTCAGGATTTAAGGGTTCTGAAAGATAGCACAGAACTCAGTCTTAAGGTGGTATAACCAATCATCAATGTTGAAGAAGAAGAGGATCTATGTACTCTTCATGTAAGGAGGCTATGTTTCCTTCCCCTGTGTGCCAAGGCCTGTGTTAGGTTCTTAGAATACAGACCTGGTAAGACACAACTCATGTAGAGTGAAACTGAGTGATTTTTTGGACATTACTCAGTTCTAATTTAACTTAAGGCCCAAGATATTCATATAACTCAAGTGAGGGGGGGGGGTCCTTTCTTGTGACTTTCCAAGTTACAGCTAAAGGAAAAAGGATGTAAAACCGGGGATTTTAATAGGGCAAGAACTAAGAAGGCATGCTCAGAGTCAAGATCACAAAAGGCAGGGAGGCACTACATCATTCAAAGACCTTTCTAGACAGATTCCCTGAGGATGGGAGAATGGACACGGGCGTGGTGGTGGACATTCAGAGAGCACTGTTTTTCATGGGTGTGGCCAGCCTAGAGCTTCCCATCACACTCCCTCTCTTCCTTAGACTGCATGGAGCTGGGGTCTGTCACTCCCTTTCAGATAATTCTAACAATAAGACTTTGCTCTGTGCATTCCCCTGACATCTGCTTCTGTTCTGTGTCTCAGCTCAACTGTCCCAGGCTTCCCGTCTGGTGGCTGGCACCAGCCCCTCTTCCATACTATGAGACCAATGTCTCCTAATCCGCCACCCTAGCAGCCTCCCCTGAGCTGCCTCATGGAACTCCTCCATGCTTGATGCACAGCCCAACTGCGAAGCAACTCGATGACTTGTGGAGCCACACTGGGGAAAAGGAGCATGCGGAATGTGTGTGCATTTATCAATGCAGGGACGAAGTAAGCAGTATGAAGAACCAGGAGACAGATTCTAGGGTCTCTCTGTCCTCCTGAATAAGGGATTCAATCATGGTTTGAAAACTCCGTTCTCCCACACCCACACCCTACACTTCCAGTCTCTGATGCCAAGTCTGAAAAGCTGCCTGCCTGGTCTTCCCATGGGTGACCGTCCTCCCTAAGGTAAAAGTGCCAAAAAGTAAGCTTGCTGTTTCAACCTGGCACTACTGCAGAGATCCACTGTGAGGTTCACCGAGCCCAACACTCGACAGGCCCCGCCTTCCCCTGTTGGTTAGGATTGCAGATAACACAGGGACTACGGAAGCAGGTATCTTCTTCATCTGGATGGAAAGGAGACGAGAGACCTGTGACAGCAACCAAGGAGAGTGGTGGGGGCAGTGGCCCTGGTAGACAAACAGATGATCTTAGAAGCATGATGATTTGCCCAAACTATTTGCCAACATGTTTTCCGTCTCAAAACAGTGTTGGCAGAAGCCCAGTGCCTTGGCTTGGAAGGAGTTAGGAACATCTGCCAGCTCAATTCTCCTAAAAAGGAGATTTCTTCCTCAAACATTGACCCAGCTGCTCCCAGGAGCACAACACACAGTCTTGAGCTCTGGGGGTAGGGAGGGGGTTGGTGTTTGAATCACACGCCACAATCATTTTCTCTGCACATTCTTTGCAAGCTTGGGTGCATAAACTTTCTGCCCTACCTTTTTCTATGGGCACCAGGAGCAGGCTGATGTTGTTTCCATGTAAGCTGGGATGGGGACAGGTGTATCAGAGTGACTGGAACTCCTAGGGAGATGAGGGAATAGATCAGGCTTTGTCCAGTGAGGAAGGGGAGAAAGGAAGATAGGATGGAGAGTAAGGGAAGGGGAAGAAAGGTGAACTGCCTTCATATGGCTGCATCAAGGTAAGCATGAAAAAATATCAGTTAGTTACACTCAAGAGTGTGGCTTCTGGTGTCTCTCCACCAGGGCACAGAGCCAAGGTCTTCCCTTTCCTCACTGTGTGACCATGTATGCATGACTCAACTTCTTTGAACTGGAGTTTCTTTATCAGTAAAAAGCAGCTGCAAAGAGCCCCCACTTTCTCCAAGTGCTGTGTGCCACATATGGGACACATTCACAGGTGTGTCTGGCAAACAGAAAACACTCACTCCAACCTGGACATGTCTACCACCTTACCAGAAACTTCCACAGACAAAGGCAAAACCCACACAAGAAGGTGGTGATACCTGTAGCATAATCTTTCCCATGATCTCTGCGGATAGGCTTTTAATACACATGCTACCATGAGTCACGGGTGACCGTCTGCCTTGCTCAACAAAGCAAAGAGAGATCAAGGCAGAAAAGTATAGCATCAACCCTTCCTTCCCTTTCCTTTGTGAAAGAAATAAGTCGTCAGAATATGTCTTCAGCATATGCAAATATCTAGATGAGCCCGTCTTAACTACTGGGAATCACTAAGTCTGCCCTGGACTCGCCTTGAACTTCTATAGATAGGGTCTATATCTGTGTAATATAGCATTTGAAATTAAGATTTTTCTGCTATTAAAGGGAAAGGCAAACCATTTGAAAAAAAATCATCCTGGACAAAAACACCTCTAGGTACCAATTTGTGGCTTTTGGAATCACCAAAAATCACTGTTATCCAGAGGCAAAGCTGCCTCAAGACTGCTGAGCTCTCAGCAGATTGGGGCCATACATGTAAAGCCATAGCTAAGAAACCTGGATAAGAGAGGGCAGAAAGACTGTAAGAGCCAGAGATTGGGGAAGAGCCCGGTCTTAAGGACTTGATGAGACCACTGACTCATGCATGAACTCACAGCAGCCGTGGCTCCTGCACAATACACTATACCAGACCAGTTAGTCATCATTCCAGCATGGAGTGGAGAGCTTCTCAACTTCCCATCCTTAGTTGAAGGGCTATTGGCAGTGGATGGGAGAGGGACAGTCAGTTTTCCTTAAGGATTTGACCATTGGAGAATCACTCTAGCATGTGGCCCCATACATGAGTACATACGCGGATGGTCCAAGTTGGACTTGGTGGGTAAAGGAAAAAAAAAAAAGAGGACCCAAAGTTGTTGAAGGCGCTAGGGGGAAGACTGAAATGAGTATGATCAAAACACAATGAACACATGTATATAATTCTCAGAGAACTAATACAAATAGTAGGTTCTGTCCCTTGTTTCTTAAAAATCTGGATCCCACCAGGTATAGTCGACATGGCTGCAATCCTTGCACCACTGTGAAGGCCGAGTGAGGATTAATAGGGTTCAAAGCCACCGTGAGCTACATAGCCAGAAACTGTCTAGGAAGGGGCAGAGAGGAAAAGGAAATGAAGGATGAGGAAGAGGAAGAACAGATGGAAGGAAAGGGGAAAGGAAAAAGGAAAAAAAAGAAAAGTCTCCCATTTGACTCCTATCATGTGTTAATGATGAACACCAGAATCACGATGTAGCTCTGCTCCATTTCTGTTTTTATTTCTTCCCCATACAGAAACCTCAGCTTTCAGTTTTGCAAAGCCAAATTTGACATCGGGGACTACAACCTTTGGCAGCACATTTAAAAGCTTGAGCTAGGAACAGGCCAAGAGAAGGTGAGCACCAAGGAGACCCTTCCAGGACATTGTCTACTGACAGGGCCCCACAGGGACAGTTGGCTCCTGTCTCACCCAAGGCAGGCAGTGAGAGTCAGCCCTTACCCTTCCTTCTGCCTCACTCTCCTGTCCCTGAGCAATGAGATCTCACAGATGGTCTAGGTGGCATCCCTGGGCCAGGAAAGGGGAAGCAACAAGAAAGACTGATAAATAAAAAGGCCTTCAGAGAGGAAATGGGAGTGTCCACAGAGACCTGCTACCTGTTTGCCAGCCACATGCTCTTGGTTTTTGAAACAGAAATCAGCAAAACAGACATAAAAGCCTTTGATAGGACTGGCAGAAAAAAACACTCACCTTGGGTGCCAGCTGACCCAAGGGAATTTCCCTTAGCATGGTTTTCATCATGTGATTTCCTGGAAAATGCTTTTAGTAGGGATCCAGGAATGAAGGGTTATTTTAGCTATTTAATTTATTTGTTTAAAAAGATTTTCAGTACCTTGAGATTATTTTTCCTCAATATTTTTATACCAGAAGTGAGTGAGTGAGTGAGTGTGTGTCTGTCTGTGTGTGTGTGTGTGTGTGTGTGTGTGTGTGTGTGTGTGTTAAATATAGTTTAAAGAGTCAAAAGTGAAGCCAGAGGCTAGAGAGATGGCTCAGTAGTTAAGACCTCTCAACTGCTAGGACCTGGGATTGGTTCCTGGCACCCAAGTCTTGAGGCTCATACCACCTGTAACTCCAGCCAACACCCACTTTCTCGCCTCTGAGGGCACTTGCACTCACATTCACATACCCACACCGGGATGCACACATATACACATAATTAGAAAGTAAATAGAAAGAAAAAAGTGAAGCCAAACTATTAGGAAGATACCTCCTGGAACATCAACCCCAGGACTGTCAGCACATGATTTATCATTCTAGAACGCTGAGCAGTTCACAGCTCTCTACCTCCCTGCCCCTTCCTTCAACTCTGCACAGATGATTGACAGATCGACAGATCCTCCCCACCACATCAAATGAAGAGGAGGCGATTCCATTTCCCTCAAGGGGAAAGCCACACTAACGTTTTGACAATTTATCATTTACATGTCCTTTTCATGTAAGGAAAGTATTCAAACACAGCTCTTAGACAAAATCCCAAATGACAAAGAAAGTCGGGCATTCTGTGGAAGGACCAGCAGAGGGAGGAGGAGTGTGTGTGTGTGTGTGTGTGTGTGTGTGTGTGTGTGTGTGTGTGTCTGAGGCTTCCTTCCTTCTTTTCTTTCTTTACTGCACACCCTGCCTTGGATGCTGCTTCCTTTGGCACGAGGAGCTGCTGTTAGTTACAGGTCAGCAATCATTTTCTAGCGGACTTTTAAATTATGAAGCATGGTGGGATTAGCTGCACTTATCCAAGTTACCTCCTCATATAACTAAACGTGGCATACACTCTGGGGAGGGGATGTCAGTATCCCCTGCTGACACTCATGCACAGTGACTCTGGGGGCCTTAGGGCTTGGAGTCTTGGCTTGAGGCCATGAGTTGAGATGGCGTTTTGAGTTTGGAAGTCCCTGTCAATGAGCGGGGATTTCCAGGGCCAGTTTGTGGAGTGACAGGGAAGTACCTGCTGCTCTGGTGTCACCCCTGCAGGATCCCTAGCTGAGCCTAGGAAAGATGTTTTGTCCTGCTCCAAAGGAAAGCAAGCAGTACCCCTGGCTGCCAAGCAGTCTCAGGCTTCCTTTCAGTTCAAGAGACCCTCAGCACGAAATCAGGCAGTAGACCAAATTCCCCCTCCCACCTCGCTCCCTTCACATTCACACCCCAACACACACACACATACACACACACACACACACACACACACACACACACACACACACACGCACGCACGCACGCACGCACGCACGCACGCACACACGCGCGCACCCACACATGAGGAAGGGAGTATGTAGGCAGCTAGGGGAACTCCCCTCTGGGTTCTTGACACATATATCATGTGTCCCAGAAACTTTCTTTGGCCCTCCTGGACCTAATCATAAAGACAGAATAAAAGAAAGAAAAAAGCAAACCTCTATTTAGAAAATAAAGAAAAATTTGGAGGACAGAAACCACCCTGTCTTATAACCCGGAAGTAATCCTTTTGTTTAGCATTGGCACTTTCAAGCCCGTGCTCTAGGCTCACCCTTGAGGAAACTACTGTACAGGTGTGTTCAACCCTGCTGTTTTCAATATGCTTTGTGGAACAAAACATAAGGAATAAATAACTAAGTCTATGTGTGTAACTGGAGTCATGATATATGTACACCTTTGCATGCTGCCTTTTTCACGTTGCTTAGTACTGTGATTCCCTGTGCCAATCTAATCTTCAAAAATAAGGATTTAATCCCAGCCCTCACGAGGCGGAGGCAAGAGGATCATGAGTTCAAATCTAGCCTGGACTTGTAAGACTGTGTCTCAAACACAAACACTAATCACCATCGGTGAGTTTCAATTATAAATGAAATAGATGACGATATGGTTGCTGGGTTCAAAACAGTATTCTGTCCAGATTATACCACAGATGGCAATCCTAACTACATTTGTTAGATTTTTTCCCTTTCTGCTCTTAGATTCAATCTACATGGGTACATGTGCTAGTCTCTCTCTCTCTCTCTCTCTCTCTCTCTCTCACACACACACACACACACATACACAAACACACACACACACTACCCACACTATATACACACTCTACACACACTATGCATACACTACATAACACTGCATACACACTACAAACATTGCATACACACACTATACACACATACACATTACTATATGTACACTATACATGCATACACACTGCACATATACTATACACACTACATACTTACTACACATGCATACTGCACACACTACATAGATACCACACATACATACTACACAGATACTATACACATCCTACTTAAGCGATATGCACATACTACACACACACTACACACATACCCTATATATAGACAATACTACACTCTCTTCTTTCACTTAAATGCCACGGTAGGGATTTTTGCCATTGCTTTCTAAGAAAATGTTATTCTTTTTAGCAGTTTCAGGTTAATATAAAACTAACCAGAAAGATGCAGAGATTTCTTTATATATCATGGAATCAATTTTTATTGTAACAAATTTGTTCTAAAGCCTTCATCTCAGTGACAAATTAAAATCGTTTTAGACAGTAATGCTCCATCCTCCTCAGAGGGATCAGATGAGGACATTGGGGTTGCCTCTGGTGTTCATTCAGTGTGATGATCGATGCTGGAAGATCATACTTCATGCTTGTCTCTAATGTTTCCAGAAATCTCTGGGAAATCCACTAAAAGTTTGGCTCAGCTTTATGTTAAGCTTAAAAGACTCTTTGCCCTGACCTTGGCCTCCTTAGTGAATACTAAGCTTCGACAGAGTAAAGCCAGTAGTTTCTGTTGAATGGTGTGCTCCTCACAATGCGGAGCTCACTACTACTTGAGCTGAGTCACACCACTCTTGGACAATTCAAACATCTGACGATACTTCGATACTTCGATACTTCGTGTCAAAAGCAGAAGCTGCCTTTAGGTCTTGGCTGTGATGTGTAAAGCTGGCTAATTCCTTTTCCATGGGCTCTTTGAACCCAGGCATCTGTGAGCTCCCAACCTCCGACAGGATAATGAGCTCCAGTCATTTGCATTAACCTTGGAAGCCCAGTGGTTTGGCTCCTCTCCTCTCACATTTCCAACTATCTGCATCCCTCTTCAAGAAGGACCTGTATCCCTCTCTCTCCAGCTCACATGCATTTAAGAAAATGCCTGGTGGTCTCTCTGTAACGGATATTGTATAGTTATGCTGTTGATGTGCCTCTCTGTAGGGATAGCTGTCACACTCAGGTTCAGCCTGCATAGCCCCACCCTTTGCAGCAAAACTGTTGCTGATGCTCTTTTAATGTCTGTAGGGTGTGTGTACCCATGCATGGGAGAGTGTCTGTGGTAGGCGAATCTATATAAAACGGCATATGCCTGTGGAGGTCAGACATTCACTTCATGTATCATATTTTTCTTTTGGCAACATCCAGCCTGGTGTTTTGGGGTTGGGTTGGGTTGGGTAGTTGTTGTTGTTGTTGTGTTGTTTTGTTTTGTATTTGATTTTGATTTTTTTTGTTTTGTTTTTCAAGACAGGGTTTCTCTGTGTAATTCTGGTTGTCCTGGAACTCACTCTGTAGACCAGGCTGGCCTTGAACTCAGAAATCTGCCAGTCTCTGCTTCCCAAGTGCTGGGATTAAAGGCGTGTGCCACCACCGCCCGGCCTTGTTTTGTTTTGTTTTTGAGATAAGGTCTCTCACTGGGACCTGTAGTTCACCAATTTGGCTAGGCTGGCTGCTCAGGAAGTCCCAGAGGTCTGCCCATCTCTAACTTCTTAGTGTTAGAATTACAAGTCTGCACCGCACTCAGCTTCTTACGAAAGTGGAGAGGGAACTCACATCCGCAAGACAAGCATTTTAGTGATGGAGGCCATCACTCCAGCCCTTGTTACAGATTCTCAGTTCTCTACCCTGCATGGTCTCTCACTGGCTGTGTGCCTTTGGTCATATGCCTCATCCTCTCTAAGCTGCCAGCATTGAAGGAAGACAACCGTATACACACAGAGCACACACAGGGACCAGAGTGGCTCTGCACTCATAACTATGTGTGTGCTCTATCTTGTCTAGTCTTGAATTCTGTATGTGGAGAGGTCTTAGGCAGTCTCTGAGGCCAGAGTGGTAAGTGAGCCTACCTACTGCCCTAGTTTCTGAACTAGGACCCACAGACTGCTAAGAGCTTGGTGAAGAGAGGAGCAAGAGGGCTGGTGTACTAGGACCTGAAGTTTTGCATTATCCCTACTAGGGACATGGATACATATTTACCCAAAAAAAAAAATCAGGATTCAGACATGAATGGTTCTAGGTGCCATTCAGTTCTCTGCTCTCCACACCTCCTTCACACACACACACACACACACACACACACAAGCAATACATACACACACACACACACACATATAAGCAATACATACACACACATACACACTCACACAAGCAATACATACACACACACACATACATACATGCATACACACACATACAATCAATACATACATACACACACACACACACACACACACACACACATACACACATTCTCTAGAAAGGAGCTCCCAAGCCTAGTATTATGGTTAATCTTGTCAACTTGATAGGACCTAGATCACCATGGGAACAAACCTGGATATGTCCATGAAGAATTATCTAGATCAGGTTGATTGAGGTGAGAAGGCCCAACCTAAATGTGGGTGACATCATCCCCTGAGCTGGAGTTCCAGACCGAGTAAGCAGGACTTAAGAGCAGAGCACCAGAGCTCATTTCTCTCTGCCTCCTGACTGTGGGTGCCATAAGACCAGCTGCCCCACACTACTGCCACCATGATGACCTGTACACTAAAATTGTGAGCCAAACAACCCCTCCTTCCTTAAGTCACTTTCACTGGGTATTATGTCACAGCAACGGAGAATAGTCAATACACCCACGATCTCAAGCTCTGAGGATCAGCTCTGAGACTGGAACAAAGTAAACTTTAAAAACAAAAGCCAAGAAAGGAGGTTTCTGCCTAGAATTTCAAACTAAATGGTAATTATGCTGCCGCAACCCAGTCAGAAATGAAGATGTTTGTAAAATTGGAGGGAAATGCTGTTTGGTAAAAATGACAGAAAGAATGGGTCCCCAGTATGTCTTGGGGGCTCCTACCAATTCTCAATGCAATCCAGACGCATTTGATGCCAACCCTAAGAGACCCTGGAGAGAGAACTGGAGGATGGGAGCTTAGGTGACCTCGGGGACAAGCATGTCAGAGGGTGGCTGCTTTCCTTCACTAAAGCAGATTGTCTTGGGGCACAAAGATGTTGAGTCTTTGTAGTGCTGCTCAGCATCGGTTTTCCTTCTCCCTCCCTGCTTTGGTGAAGTGGCTACTGCTTCTGGCTTAGTTACCCTCTGTGCTCTAACAAGGTCACCCAATACCAAGAAAGATACGTGCTGCAGATTTGCCAAGCCTAGGCATCTTTTTTCTGGGGAGATAGTCACATTGTTCCTGGCTTATTGGCTTAACCGACGAAGACCCATTTCAGAGGTGCAGACACTAAAAGCTTGGGAGTGATCCATTGCTGGCAGCTGGCATTTTTGTCTTATGGGAAAATGCCTCTGGTGGTAAACTGTCGTGGGTTTTATATTTGAAAGTGGGATGGTTTAAGAAGAATGGTGATCCAATGGACTCCAGCGTGGACTAGTGAGGAGCCCAGGAGGAACCAGTTGAATAATCTATCTGTGTGATCTATGGGAGAGAAGCAAGAACATTGGAGAGAAGGAACAGACGGCAGAACCACTTGCCTCTCTTGAAGGGGCCCCATGTGGAAGAGGCCACACACCCCTCTACTGCCCAGAAAACATAGATCTGATCCTAAGTTGGAGTGTTTCCAGGATGCAGCTGCCCACTGCACTAGGCCTGCAATCTAGGAAGGAAGGAGCCTGCCTGGCCTCAGAAGGACTCCGACTGCAAAGGAGTTTTCCACCTACTAAGTGCATCCTTGCCTCTCCCTCCTGAGCCTCAGCTTCCCTGTTGAGTTTGCTCTGATGCTATGTATTGTACCACTAAATTCTGGATTTCAAGGTCTAGTTGCCTCGAGACAAGTGAATTCTCCCTTATGTCAGCAAACCTGGCTCCTTAATTTAAAAACTACTGTGTTGGATAAAAACAGCTACAGCCAATTCCTGGAGTGAATAGAGGTAGGTGGCTTTTCAGTTACCTGGTTGAGGGTCGCAGGTAGAGTGGAGAGAGAAGAAGGGCATGGGAGAGAGGAGGAAGGCACTGTGAGAAGAAATAGATCATGAGCACATGGCCAGGAGAAACAGCAAGTGTTTGGGGGGGGGGGCGGTACACCACTGGGGAAGTAGCGAGTCCAGCAGTTAGAAAAGTAGATTAGGGGTTACCCCTAGTAATTATCAACACCAAATAAAATAACCATTGCCTGAGTCTCATTCATTTGTAAGCTAGATGGAGATAAGTTTAAATTGGTCCAATGACACTTTCCCTTCTGTAAAACGGGAGGGAGAGTACACTTACCTCTGAGGATGCCAGTGATAACTGAGACAGGGGATGCCTACAACGTGGTGGCCACAGTGCTGTCCACCCATAGCTTCAGTTGTTACACTGTCATCCTCTTGTTTTAAATCTGTGCAGAGGGAGAGGTGTGGACATGCGAGAGCCAAGGCACGCATGTGGAGGACAGAAAAGTGGCCATGAACATTTGGTGCATGCCTTCCTCCTTGTTTGAGGAAAGATTTTTCTTTGCTATTCATGATTCAGGCACCAGAATAGCTGTCCAGGAAGCTAGCAGGAATTCTCCTGTCTCTGCCTCCATCTCCTGTACCAAATCCTGTCAAAGCACTAGGATTACAGGATTACAGAATCTGGCTTTTTTTTCTGGGTCCTGCAGAATTTGAGCTCAGGTCCTTGTGTCTGCGCAACAAGCGCTTCACCTACTAAGCCATCTGCTTAGCCCCGTCATCATTATTAGAATTAACATGATTATTTTCAACAAAACAGGAAGGCCTATCACATGCACATCAAGTCAGGGGCCTCTTCTCGGGAGAGACTGAAGGTCCACCTCTTCCCTGACAAAGCCTCTTTGATATCCAGCACAGTCTCAGAAGAGACCAGAAAACACCCACCGTTCAACAGAGCGGGGAACATAGCCAACGGCAGGTACAATGGGTCCTTAGGATCTCTGTTCCTGTCAGTCACTAAAGCAGTTTGCTTGTTTATTGAAATTTCCATCTTGACGGAAGCTCACTATCCCCTGCTTGACCCTGGCAAGGGTCTATGACCTCACTCCCTGGATAACAATCAATATAGAAACCACATGACCTACTCTGTAAAGTATTCACACACCAGCCAAAATGCCTGGGGCTCATAGGGCCAGAGACAGAAGAGTAGATATGGGG
>NW_022196905.1:241982109-242002006 GCF_008632895.1 Mastomys coucha
GAATAAAAAGGATGGTTATTAATGTGCATGGCATGCTGGGCCCACAGGCATAGGACAATGTACAGAGATGGGGTGTCTCAGAAGAACAATCACCCCCTAAATGGAAGAAAGCATCAAGATGAGACTCTACATTACAAACCATCCTTAAAAGTCATCTCCTTTATTCTCACATATTGAAAGTCAGATCTCAGGCTGGAGAGATGACTCAGTGGTTAAGAGCACTCACTGCTCTTCTGAAGGTCCTGAGTTCAAATCCCAGCAACCATATGGTGGCTCACAACCATCCGAAATGATATCTGATGCCCTCTTCTGATGTGTCTGAAGACAGCTATAATGTACTTATATATAATAATAAATCTTTGGGCCGGAGCAAGCAGGGCTCAGACTGAGTGGGACTGGAGTGAGCAGAGATGGAGCAAGCAGAGGTCCTGAGTTCAATTCCCAGCAACCACATGATGGCTCACAACCATCTGTACAGCTACAATGTACTCATTAAATAAATAAATAAATAAATAAATAAATAAATAAATCTTTTTTAAAAAAGAAAAAAAGTCAGATGTCCACTTCAGATTTATCCAAGAGCCACGCCCATGACCTCTCTTTTCTCAAGAACACAAATAAAGATGACTTGCGTTGCTCTGTCCTACAAAAGCCCACACTTTCTGTGGCTTGGAAACCCCACAGTTCCTAGTCTTTTAAATATCTTAAGAAATGAAGTTTGCTCTTGGCAAGTGATGACAGGACCTTGTCAGGTGAGTGAAAGCTCTTTTTGCCCTGAGCACTTCTATTAATGTATCAGAGTGTCTAAACCCATGAAAATGCTTCTCGCTTTGCCCTTTGTTTTCCTAACAACAATAGTAGCAGTAGGATGCATGCTTTATTTCCTTTAAAGTTAGTTTGTTTATTGAACAAAGATCTAGAACAGAGAAATGAATGGAATTGAATGAATGGAATTTTCATTGTCAATATCTTAATGAAAAACAGAAGCCTGAACTTGGGGCGGCGCACTTAGACAATCCCAGCTCTCTGGATGTAAAGGCAGAAGAACTGGAAGTTTGAGGATGACCTACACTAAATAATGAGAGGGAAGGGTTGCCACTACTGGGTCTCAGGTCCACCTACATATCAGAACTACTGGGCGTCTTTTACAATACAAATATCCGGGGCTAGAGAGATGGCTCTGCCATGCTTTATCACATAAACATAAGGATCCGAATTCAAGTCCCAGAACTCATATGAAAAAGCCAGGTATGGCAACGTCATTTGCAATCCCAGCCTGGCCTGATCAGTAAGCCCTAGGCCAAAGACTCCATCTTAAAACCATGTTGCTCCTGAGGAGCAGCATTGTCCAGTTGACCTTTGTCCTCCACCTGCACACATGTGTACATGCAACCTCATACACATGAGCAGAGATGTACACACACACACACACACACACACACACACACACACACACACACGAAATCAGCTGAACGACTGATACCTGTCCTTCCACCTACCATCAGATTGTCTCCTGAGAACAGATCCTCCCCTTACTGAGCCTCAGCCTCCTCATCCACAGTGGAGAATCCTCACAAAGATTGCATATAAGCTAGTTAATGTGAAATGTCCACTAGAGCATGCATGCATCTCTGGGTTTTCTTAAGACCTCATTGACCAGGCCTGGAGGTGCATGCCAGCAGTTAGGAGATTGGGGCAGGGGAACGATGAATTTGAAGCCAATTCAAACTACATAGAAAGATCTATGAGAATAGAAGGGGGCTCATAAGTAACTCTTAGAACTAGGGATTGCTTTTCAGACCTGCAGAAGAACATGAACCTGGACTTGTGGTGGTGCACAGGAGAACTGGCAGTTTGAGAGCAACCTAGGCTAAATAGTGGACTGGGGAGAGGAGTTGCCACTAGAACAACATAGTTCTAACATAGGAATTCTTCGTGCTTTTCCAATTGTTAGAATCCCAGGACCGGGGTTGGTTTCTGAACACTGAGGTTCATGGCCTGTTGTTAGAGCTTTTGCTACCTTTGAAGTGGGCTGTAACTGGTCTTACCCAGTCTTTGTTTGCTTCCCTTGGTCCTATGTTATTGTTGTTATTGTTTCACTTTTGGTCTCTTTTCTTTCGGAGACATAGCCTCGTGTATACTATGCTGTTATGGAACTTGAATGCTACAGATGACCTTGAAGTTCCTGATCCTCCTGCCTCTACCTCCCAAATGTTAGAGTTACAGGCATGCACCATCACATGCAGCTTCATATGTGGTACTGGACTTTACCCTGGCAAAGGTTCTACCAACTAGTTAGGTCACTAGCCCCTGAATTTGGGGGGTTGATACAGTCTCACTGTGTAGCATATATATATATATATCTCACACTCACAGCGATCCACCTCAGACCAGCAGTGATGCACCTGCCTCTGCCTCTCAAATGCTGGGATCACACATGTGCTGTCTCTCACCACTGCTTGACTGCACTGTGAGTTCTCATCTTTGGGTCTCAAGGTTCACTGTTCCCTGGGGCCCAAACACTTTCCATCTTCAAGGATCTGGGTAGATGCCTGAAGGTTCCAATCCTGCTGGAGCACTCCATTTTCCCCCAGTGCCCAGTAGCGTTTGGTCCACACCCTAGCCACTGATCTATGGTAGTCCATCTGCTGTTGCTGACTCTTGCTCACAAGGCGGTTTATGCCTTCTTGACCATGAGCTTCTATAAGCTAGCACTTATCCTAATTATTTCTGTCCTGGCCACTGCCCTTGATAATTCAATGTAATACCTTTCCTATTTTGTCATTGTTTATTTATGTATTCATTTCAATGTTTTATTGCATGTATTAATTATACATAATAGTGGGTTTCATTGTGACACTTTCACACATGTACACAATATATTTGGAGCATACTCACCCCATTAGCCTCTCTTGCTTTCTGGTTTGTTTTTTTTTTTTCCGATAAAGACAGGGTCTCAACCTATCTGAAGGATGTCAAAAACACTTTGGGCATTATTAATTATTGACTCATTTGTCTGGGAAGTAGATAGGAAACTGTCGGTGCTGAGGTTTTTGACAGCCATCCGTGCTGTAAATTCACAGTGGCAGATGGGTGTGGTTAGCAGCATATGGCTCGAAGTGCAAGTCAGTGTTTATGTATTTTTACAAATGACGCCTTTATATTTATGCATAAAGACGGGAAAGAATTCAAAATTAAGTTGCACATTTAGAGAGTTGCAGTAAGGTTTTTCAAAAAGCAGTTAATTTAAGGCTAGAGACAAGGGCCCGGAGAAGCATTCAGGAGCCTTGAGCATTAGTTTCACCCTACCACCCCCTGGGAGTGACTTAGAAAATGGGTTCCTTAGAATGGATCCCTCTCTTGAGTCTGGAATAGGGGAACTTAGACTGAATGAACCAGCTGCCTGTTCTAAGTTCAATCCACAAAAAGTCCTTGGACGCAAAGTCAGTGGCATTTGTAGATGCTTGGATGTGTGCATGGGGACCATTAGAAGTGAAACAGTTTTCAATGTTCTTGCCCCAGCACTTATGGGAGCCTATCCTCAAAGGACCAAATGTTCTGCTTTTTTTCTCCTTCCATCTGCCAGATGTACAGACTCTGGACTATCTTTGCAATAAGGAACACACTACCCCAAAGGTCAGGCCTTTGGGGTATAAATCAGGTTCTGCTGCTTGTGTTGCAGAAACACATGCAGGCTTTAACTCTCTTTAAAAGGCCTGGGGTGGTTCACAAAGCTTGTTCTTAGATATCGGTCCACCCAATTGCTGGGTTTTCCAGATAGGGAGAGGAAGTTATTTCTCTAAGGCCATAAAGGACAGAGCTAGGGAAAAGGGTAGGTCCTCTGGGCTTGGGTGATTACCTCACTGCATCTACTGTACTGCGGAATTACTGGGGACAACTGGGCAAATTGAGAGTCCCATGGGTGGGACTAGGAAAAGATCATCAGCCCTCCCAGGAAAGGAATGGATAACCTAGAACTATCTGCAGTATCACAAGCCTCTCTTTCCTCCTGGGGTCCCAGGTCTGAACTGTAGGAGCATTGACAAATGTCTCATCCGCCATGTACAATGAACCAAGGATAGGAAGGCTGCCAGAAACACAGCCAGTGTCTCGAAATGTGAGTGAGCTTAGTAAAGATCAATAGAGGTAACATGTGCTCTGCTTGTCTGTATTTAGATAAACAGGTATCAGGAAGAAAAAAAGCAGGCAGGGGTGGGGCTCTCTGTGGATAATGACTGCAGTCATCTGCTTCCTTGTGTGTACTGAGAGCTCAAAGCTGTTCTCCTGGTCCTCAAAAGGCACTAGTTGTTATGGTCTGAACATCTGAGTCTCCCCCAAACTCCTGTATTGAATTCCAACTCCCAGTGCAATAGGATTAGAGATGGAACATTGGAGACATAAAAGTAAAATGAAGTCCTGAGGGTGGGGCCTCAGGCTGGGATCAATGCCCTTATTAGAAAAAGGAAGGGAGAGGAACAGAAGGGAAGAGAAGGAAGGGGAGGGGAGAGAAGTGGGAAAGAAGAGAGGAGGGGACAGAAGGGATCAAGAGAGAAGAAGGGAGGGGAGGGATTCCATTTTCTACTCTTTGCCTTAGGAAAAGGCAAGACATAAGTCTGTGCAGCAAAAAAACCAAGCTCTTATCAAACACTGGACTTGCCAGCACCTTGCTTCTGTATGTCCCAACCCCTAGAACTGTGAAGGAAGAGAGTTGTTTAAGCTTCTCCAACTATGGTGTTATTGTTATAGCATCTCACGTTGACTAAGACACTAGCCTTGCACAGCTTCTTCATGGTAGATGTGAACAGACAGAAGCCCAGGCGTGGTGCATGACTTTTCCACAGCCACAGGAGAGCCAAGATATTCTTCTAAAGCATAGTCAGGCTCTTGATCCCAGACTTACTCTTGGGGTCAGAAAGTTCTCCACACTTTGGGTGCATCAAGAGAAAGCTACTCCATGAATCTTCCAGGATTCCAGGATAGAGGGCTTGAGAGATTTCCTGTTTTTGAAAAGCTGAAATCAAAGAGTGCTGTCATTTTCCTTAAATATATTCTTTTGAATAAAACATCTACTCTTGATGCCAGCAGCGAGCTTCGAAACATGTTCAAGATGACATGATTGATAATAAGAAGGCTTTTTCAAGACGCTTCTAATCCTATCGTCCTGGTTAAAGAATGCAACTCTCCAACGTGATGTATGGCCTAATAAGAAGTTGCACTTGAACTGAGGCTATGTATTTATGCTTGTGTTTTCGACACATGAATATTAACTACTGAGAAAAGAGTAAAGCCAATTAGTAAAAGCTGAATCATGTCCAGATGAAAGTATGATCCTAGACAGATAGGTAACTTCCCTCCCAGACAGCAGCCCATCAACAGGCTCTGCCTCCCTCTGAGATGCTGTGGCTGGCCCAAAGAGTGGTGGCCTCTCCCTTCCTGGTACTTCTGGACTACAATAGATGATCTTGGATTCCACAACAGAGTCTGGGGTCCCTAAGGAAGAATGGCATTTACTGTTAAAGTCCCTTGTATTGGATCTCCATGAAAATTGTGTTTCTGCCTACCTGGTTGCTGTTTTTAGCTCTCCAATTGGCTCACACACACACACACACACACACACACACACACACAGCATAAGGTAAAAGAAGGGTATAAAGAAGGCAAGCTCCAAGAAAGAGTCTCATCTTTTCATTCTTGGAGAGGGAAAACTGTCATGGAGAAATGGAGGTATCAAATCCGCTGGTCCCACCTCCCTTCATCTTCTTAATCTCTGCTTGTTCTGCCTACAGTGTTTGCTCTTAGGAGCTAAATAAAGCTACAAACAAAAAGCCAATTTATAAGCAAGTCACACATTCAAAAATCTTCACTGAGTACCTGCTATGTGCCAAGCACCAGAAATAGGAAGTGGACACAGTTCGCTTTCAGGGAACTTTGAGATAGGAGCTCTCTGGGGACCTGGAGCTCTAGCCCTGAGACCCTGTCAGACACTCCCCCTTCCAGGAAGAGATCTCCTTTCTAAAGCAGGGAAAGAGGCCTTGAGGGGCTGATGGCAGCTTCCAAAATTAACAAGAGTCGGGTTTACGCAGCCCAGCGTGCGCTTGCAAATGTTGTGTTAAGCTTCTCAAAGTAGAGAATATGCAACCTGAGACTCCATTTGGAAGCTGCAAATTATTCTTTTCCCCAACACCCTGAGCACCAATATGTTGCCTTGCCTTTTTAAAAAGATAATTGCTAATTTTTAATAATTTCTTGACAAACTGTTGATTCTGAATTAAAGTAGCTCTACCGCTGTATACTTGAAAGCAGCAATGAATGCCATTTAAAGAACAAAAGAAAGTCTCCATCGTTCCCCTCCCCTCAGGCTGCATATTTAGCCAGTGGTCAGATTCACCTATAACCTGACCCATATGCCATATCCCATTACAAATTATTCCTTTTTCTAGGAAAAAAGCCCCCCTACAGCTGTGGGGCAATGGTCTGTTCAGGCAACCTGGGCCCAGTCAGTATAAGTCTGGAACCTCAGTGACCCAGTGGGCAATAATTTCTGCCTGCAAGGGACAAAGGAGTTCGGCTGTGACTTCTGGGTCCCTGGCTCCTGTTTCAGTCACAACCTCTCACAGCCTCTCCCACTCCCCACCCCCGACACCCGCAGGAGATGTGTGTGTTCTGTCACGTAGACAATGCCCCAAGCTCCCAGCATTCTAGCTGGACCCTACCCCCAGTCATATGACCACAGCCAGATAACCCCTCTTCACAATATAAGGGGTGGTTTGCCCCCTCCTCTCTCTCTTGCTTCCTCTCCTGCTTTCTTGCTCTCTTCTTTCCTTGCCCTCTCACTCTCTCCCCTTCTCCTTTCCTTCCTCTCCTTTCTTTCTCTCCACATGGTCATGGCCAGCTTCTTTTCTCTTTCCTATAATAAAATATCTTATGATTATGCATTGCCTCCTTTTAACTAACGTGTCACGCAGCCCCAGCATCAGCAGCAGAGAGACCCAGGCCCACAGACAGCCAAAAACATCAGTTTCACTTTTAAAATGCATTTTAGCATTTTCTTCTGTCCTCTCGTTCCTTCTGCCTTGATGGTGTGCCTCACCAAGTAAGCTAATGGGCTTTCTATGAAACTCACCGTTGCACTACTTGAAGTCTCTAAGAATAGGTCCAACCTAAATTCCTCCTATCCTGTCTGAGACAGGAGAAACATTGGAAGTATTTGCATGTTAACCCTTTGTTTGTTTGAGTTGCAGAAGAAGTGGCTGCCTGTGTGCATATGCACACAGGAGCTATGTCAGGGCTTGGACAGGGACTCTGTTCTTGTAACCACTATTTGTCCTTCACTGAACCACTGCCACTACACATATTGGTTTGCCCACCATCTGGCTCCAGCTATCAGCCTGAGATTGGGCAGCCTAAATAGACTGTGCAGCACCTCCAGGAACCTTTGGATTCTAGTCCCACATATGCAGTGAATGACAGGAGCCATCATGAAGAAAGTATCAACATGTGGCTGTGTTTGGTCCACTCATCTTGGTTGTCATCTTGACTGGATTAAGACATGCTTACAACAGGGCTGAATAGATGGCTGAGTGGCTAAGTGCACCAGCTAGTTTTCTAGAGGACCTGGGTTCAATCCCCAGCTCCCACATGTAAGCTTGCAACCATCTCTAATCTCTAGTTCCAGAGGATCCACAAGCCTCTTCTGGCCTTTGCAAGCACCAGGCAGGCACAGGCACTCATGCAGGCAAAACACTCATAGACAGAAAATACTTTTTTCAGAGAGAGCTCCATTAGTAAAGCACACCTCCGAGGGAACTCGGATGGCTTTTTTAAGAAGTCAGTTCAATCATTAGGGCTCTGCAGTATATACAATCCCTTAAAGGGTTCATAATATGATGGCATCACTGGGAGGTGATGAAAGACTCTTGGGGTCTAGCCAGAGGAAAGTCATTGGGTGGGTGTCCCTGGGAGCTAGAACTTATCCTGACTTCTTTCTGCATCACCACTTTGCCATTCCCTGTCTACCATAAAGTAAAAAACAACCTCTGATACAGGCATAGAACCAAGCAAGCCTAGACTAAAGGACTTTCAGAAACCACAAAGCCATGGGAAATCCTGCCTCTCTTAAGTTGTGTCAAAAAGACAGGAAACGTAACTAACACCATCATGAATGGGATGTGTAATCCATTCTTAAAAAAAAAAAAAACAAAAACAAAAGGAAGACACAGAATTCCAGCTTCTTCCCAGTGCACAAATAGAATGGCAAACTATTTTGCCATGACTGAAGTTCTAGCCTCTAATGAAATACACAGTCTGTGGGCTCAGTCACAGCTCCTGGAATCCACCACGAAGCCCCGTGTAAACATCACTCTTCATTACTCGGCTGGACTTTCTTTGAGAGATCTCATTGTAATACGATTTGGACCAGAAGACCTGCGGAATAATATTAAAGCCATAAACTATGTGAGGAACACATGCTGCAGGCACAGGAGATGGGTTGGATGCCCTGAAAACTTATTATCATGCTCCAAATTTAGTGTCCCCATGTCTAAGCGTGACGCACCATGTTAACCATCAAAGTGTTTAGGCATCTTTTATTTCTTGTCAGGAAAATAAAGTTGTCTCCTGTCATGTTGGACAGTCTGAGTATATATCTCATAGCAAAGACAACAAAAATATGTAATTTTATGTGTGCCCGTAGCCATCATTTCAGTCTGAAAGAACTTCAAATTCAAATTAATACACTTGTTCAGCATGTTGTTTTTGAAAACCACAGCTGAGCAGTGAGTGCCAAACAATTCAGAATACTTTCAGCTTGTCTTACCATTTATTTTTTTTTTTCCAGTAAGACCAAAGGAGAGATATTTATCATTTTAAGTCATTTCCTGTAGACGGAAGGGCCCTCCCTGCCATCGCGGTAACTGTTAATCAGCTCCATAAATACAAATTATCTGGAACTATTTTATGTGTCCTGGAATTTGCAGAGAGGTGGTAGGCCAAACCAAGTGAATCTCCTAGTTCTGGGTTTTCATGGTACCTGTGTGACCCTGAGGAGCACAAGGGCGACCGTTAATCTGCTCTACTCTCAGCTTGCTCTGGCTCTGTGACTTTAAACAAGGCACTCCCGTCTCTGAGCCCCCTTCCACCTTATTCTCTGGAAAAAGAGCTCTGAATATGTGATTCCTAATAATCCCTCCTCCTCTCACTGTAGGTGACCAGACAGACAGACCCCACAGACATTTAGAACTTACAAAATCAGAGTCAAAGGCTCAGAGAGAGAAACCCCCAATGACTTCTAAACAGGCTGGAGGAGGAAGCCAGTGCTATCCAAGCATGTGTAATACCTGAAAACAAGCCAAAGTAGCCTATACACCACATGGTCTGTGTAGACTCCAAGTCTATAGAATGTATGGCTCAAAACCCTGAATCAAGCATGCAGCCCTAAAGAAACAGCATCGAGAGTTGGGCAGGGGGCTGGGGAGCAATAGAAGTCTTTCCCAAGTGTCCTGTTCAAATCAGTAAGCACACCAGAGACTCCTCAGGGAAGGAGGGGTAAGGTGATGCCAGGAGCCAGAAGCTCTGCAGTCTTCTCAATGGCAACACTGTCTAAAATGCTTCCAGAACACTCTACTCTGTAAGAACAGGTCCCGCTCACCCAGAGAGAGGGATCTGTATGTATATTCGTGCTTACAGTTGTTCCCAGTGTCAGGCTGAAGTGATCCCACTTGCCAGGATCAGGAAGCTGCTAGGCATCTGAGACAGGGTTCAAAACCAGGACTCAAGCTCCAAGCTCTTGGTTCTGAGATAAATTGGAGATTAATTACGATGTTGTTCCACAGTAGGCCAACCTGGATCATTCTAGAATGTTCCAGAGATCCTAAATACATGTCTAACTGGTGATCACTTGATCACCATAATAGGAAGTGATGCTGATCCAGTAAATAGCCAGCATGCCATCAATACCATTAAAAGTAGAGACTGATGGACTAAGTATGGCCCAGGTTCATCATTGTTTACTTTGAGGGTATTGGGGAGGAGCAGTGGTCAATCTCAGGGGTCTTCCATCTAATTTTTTGAGATAGGGTTTCTCACTGAACTTGGAGCTTGCCAAGTCAGCTAAAGCAGCTATAGCCCGGAAGCCACAGGAATCCTTCTGTCTTTCCTTTCTCAGCCCTAGGGTTACTGGCGAACTCTAACATGATTTGCCTTTAACATGGACACCGGGTATCCGCATGTTTGCACAGCAAGCACTTTACCAACTGAGTCTTGTGCTCAGCCTGTCTTTGAGGCGCAGTTAGAGATGGAATAAGCCCCCTTCCCCAAAGTAATATAGTGCCTATCACAGGGTATGATCAAAAAGACCTTCTCTAAATGAGGGTGGGATGTCTGCCTCTGCCTGGGGTCTCTGGCCTTTCAGTCTGCTCCACACTATTCCTCCGCCTCATACATGACCTGTTCCCATGTATACCTGCTCTGCCCACCAGAACTTCTCAGTCCTCAATTATTGGCCCTTTGCCAAACCAGCCATGTGCCCTTTCCACGGTGAGAACCTTTGAACTGCTTTTTATAGACCATGTCACACACCTCACCTTCATCAATCAGGCTTCCAGCAGGCTCAGAGACCTTTTCTCTATCTTCCCATGTCACCAACAATATATCTTCCTCTTTCTGAATGTCTCTCTGGTGACTCTCCAGAAGCACTGACTTTGTTCCCCCATCGTGAGCATCATGTTACTTCCACGTACAGCCTGCTGGGTGGGTTAATGTAACAGAAACAGGATGACTTTCAGCACTCTTCAGACAAACTGACCATCTTCCTGATATCTAAAGGGGGGATGGGGCAATTCATGTCCTGTGCAGCTCAAACTGTGCCTTAACTGCCTTGGAAGCTCTAACCAGAAGGATGCAAACTCTCCCCTGTGTGCCAGAAAGCTCTTGGTTGATAAGGACAAACACAAAGAAGAAACAATGGAAGAATGGGTTACTTTGGCCCACTTTGAGAAGGATTTTGATTCATCGTGTGAAGAAGGCATGGCAGAGTTTATGGCCATGGGAATACTGAGGAATGTTTGTCCATATCATGACAGATCAGAATACCAAACAGACCAGAATCAAGGACCAGGCTATCTCCATGGACCACTTCCAGCAGCCAGGCTGCATCTCCCAAAGGCCCAGCAGTTTTGGAAACAGCACCACAAATTGGAGAATTCATGCTCAGAATTTGATCCCATGAGAGACATTTCACATTCAAACCATACTGGTACCCAGATCATGCTTGAAGCGAATGATAAAGCCTTATGACCATATGACTTTATTTTAGTCTTAAAAAAAAAAAAGAAGAAGAAGAAATCAGGAAGCTCATAGGCTCATCTGGGCTTAGATATCACAAAAGGCAGTGTTGTTTTAAAAAGCAAATGGTTTCCAGATTCTCCAGGGCACAGAGAGGCTTACAGACATCTAACCATTGACATCTCCTCCCTCATGAGACTAAGCTACCTCCCTCCCCACTCCAGCCCCACCCTCAGCTTCCCTTCCAGTCTCTGCTGCTACCAAACTGATGATAATCCTCTGGTCCTGGGCCTCAGGACCAGATGGCTAGCATTTCTCTAGCAGGAAACACTTCCCCTCCCTTCTCAAAATGGGAATGTGAGGGCCTGGTTCTTGGTGAAGAACAACTTCAGGGTGTGACCAACAGCCCCCTCTTTTCTAGAGAGATGTGTATGGAAAGCTTTCCAGTCCTCCCAAGACTGTTCAAATGCCTTCAGTCCAGTCATCCTATAGAAAACCATGTGGCTCACTCAGTAAAGTGCTTCTCACACAAGCATGAAGACAGAAGCTCCAATCCTCAGCACCCACATAAAAGCTAGGCATATGTGATAGCACATGCCTGACATCCTAGAGCTGGGGAGACAGAGACAGGAGCCTACTGGACAGCTAGTCTTGCTAGCACGTGAGCTCCAAGTCCAGTCAGAGACTTCATCTCAGAAAGATAAGATGGAGAGGGCTAGATGACACCCATATCCAATTCGGCTGGCCACATGCATGTACACATGTGTATGTGAGAAAACAGACACACACACCCACAGAGAGAGAGAGAGAGAGAGAGAGAGAGAGAGAGAGAGAACTCTAATACAACAACATGGTAGAAACTCATGATATATTGACTCATCAATAATTAAGGCTGTGCTATTCGAAATTTTCATTTAGTGTTCCCAGTGTGCATTGAGGGAAATGTGGTAGGCCTGCCCTTGTGTCATGCATGGAGCCTGAGTTCCAGAGGTAGAAACAACGTCTCCTGACCAGATACCTTCTCTACAGTACCATCAGTTACATCCTTTTTGTCTCTCTACAACACCGGAGCCAGAGCCTATAACTACCAGGAAGTAAGTACATTCTTGTTTAACTCAGCTTACTTTACTCTCAACCTACCAGTGAAACAAAGATAAGATGACTCTCAGAGTTGGTGCTGATGTCACTGAGGGGGCAAGAGATGAGGCATTCTGACTGAGGAGCACTTTGGATATTCAATTAAGGCCCTATGTGAACATTTGCGTGTCTCAAGAATAGAGCTTTCTTGGACCTAGACACTGACTATGAACTTCAGTGATCACACAGCAGTCAAGTGGCAGAAGAAGGTTTTGAACCCCAGCTGTCTGAAATCTTTGTCATCTCTGTCACCTCTGTCACCTCCTACAGGAAGTGAGAGCTAGTGGCTGTCAGTTTTCCCTCAGCCATGTCTCTTCTTCATGTCAGCTTCCACCCCATGTCACAGCTCTGATGTTCATCACTGCCATCTTGCAACTCAACTGCCCTAAAACTATTTCAATGCTGGAAAAACATCTATCCATAACTTACACCTTACCACAAAAGAGTGTGAGTCAAAACATCAACTCATTCCAGAATTCCTGAGCATCCAGTCTTCCTCCTAGGATCCTTAAAGCGGGGAAGGTGTCCAAGGACGATCCTTCATGACAGAGCCCACACAGGAAGCCTGCTGGGAGATTTGGCAGGAAGTACAAAGGGACATTTTTCAGGAGGACTGTCTCCAAGAAAGGCAATTGTAAATCCTCATGAACATCATCGGGAAGTCACTTGGAATTTCATGCAGCAGGAAGCATGCCTGGCTCACACGTTGCAGAGAAACACATGGGGATGGAGGAAGGGCGGGTACACAAGCAAGGAGCATTGAGCTCCCTTGAGGAAATGCACAGCTGCAGCCTGGCCCCAGATCTGTACAAGCATCCCAAGACACCCCAGTTCTTCCAGCCATAGGAAGGAAGCAGAGGACCTGTGAGTAATAATGGCTTCCGGTGTGAGGGATCGTGAACTCCTCTGCGTCTCTTCTACCTACTCAGATTGCCAAAGCAGACATCCGTATGTCACCCACGGTCTCACCACCCAAGGCTGCCCTATGAGTGCCGGTCAGGATTGGGCAATTCTGAAGCTGCAAGAGCTGAGCCTCACTCTTAGCAGCTTGCCTCACAATGGGCTTGCCACTTACACTGTGTGCTCAGCTGGGGACCCTACCATCACAGCCTTGGTGCAGAGGGAAGGCAAAAAATGTCTCTTTGCCCTGAGAGCAGCAGCTCAGAGAGACACTCTTCCTACATTTCAACCAGCCCCAGTAAAGTCAGACACCACACAGTTGCTTCAATGAGACAGAAAGATAGTTATCAATTTGCCCAGAGGCTGCAGGAAAGAGTTGGAAAGAGTAGCTGAGAGACTGTCCCACTGTCATAGCAAAAGCAAGAAACTGGTGAGGAATACTCAGCGAACATAGAGCCAGGCGTGGTGGCAGATGCATGCCTGAAACCAATACTTAGGCTGAGGCAGGAGGACTGCTGAGCTCCAGATGATCATTGGCATACCAAATGAGACTATGTCCAAAGAGAGGAAAGAAAGGAAGATGGGAATAAAGAAGGGAAGAAGTATGTGAGGGAGGGAAAAAGGAGGGAAGAAAGAGAAAAAGGAAAGGAAAAGATAGAGGGGCAAACAGAAGCTAAGAGCGCTAGTTATTAAGAGCACACAGGGTATGGCCAAGTTCTTTATGCCTGTCACTTTATCTATATGACCAGATAGATGCTACTGAAGGTGGATTTTACAGATGAAAAATTAAACCATCTAAATTCAGAGCATGTGTATAAGGTCAGATAGTCGGTAAGTGATGAATCTGGGGCTCAGTCAAGGACCTCCAGGTTACAAGAACCATATTTTTAATTACTTTACTACACACACACACACACACACACACACACACACACAGATTTCTTTTTCATTGTTTGAAACATGGTCTCCCTATCCCAGCCTAACCTTAAACTCTTGATCTTAGGAACCTTGAAAATGGCCAGATGGTAACTGCAGTGACCCTAAGAGAGAAGTCACGGGTATTGTCTTCTGGCCTTGCCATGGACCTCCAGCAGACATAGACAGTGGCTTCTAGCAAAATAGGATCTGATCTACCCATCATCCAAGTGGTGGCTGTGATGTGTCAGTGTCCACCACCAGCCAGGTATGAGACATTAGTAGCCCTTATTCTCAAATGCACCCAGCAAACAGGTCTTACTCTGCCAACTTTGCAGCTCAGTGAATTGAGATTCATTGCTGATTCAAGCACACTTTTGAACTCAGGTCTTGTTGGTCTTAATGTTTGTGACCAGGGAAGAGATTTACAAATGGAGGTCAGCGGGAGCATTTTGATTGAGTCCCTGAGCCCAGATGGATTGATCTTTTCCTTTCCAGAGCTAGAACATGTGGCCTCTGATAATGACGTAAAGAAAACCTAGTAGAGACTCTTTCCCCTTAGGCAAGACATCTCTGCCCCTAGACGTCCTCTTGAGAAGACAAAAATCTAAATTATTACCGAGCCAAATGACGTGATGAAAATAGGCAACTTGGGGCTAAGGATAGATTCCATGCCTACCACTTGGAAGCTGTGTGACATTAGGTGAATGGCTTAGCTCCTCTGAGGCCTGGCTTCCACAAAATGGCAGACTTGGTCTGGATCTTCCTGGATCTTCACCTCTGGCCATGTTCTCAGAACCCATTGTGTGCTGATGAGCTCAGGCAAAGTCTCCAGATGGAAAAACTGGTGAGAGAATGAATGAAATTCCAGGGAGACAGACGACAGTTAAATGCTATAAGAAATGGGGTGTACCTCTGACCCCAGCTCTTAGGAGTGGAGGCAGGAGGTTCAATTCAAGGCTGCCATTAGACTTTGTCTCAAAAACAAAGAGCAAGCCAAAAAAACAAAAAAACAAACAAACAAAAAAAAAAAAACCAACAAAATAATGTGATGAGGGACAGCTGCCTGTTAGGACAGTGCCTGCTCCTGCGATTCACTCTTCTATCCACCAGAAGGGCTCTCATTATCCTAAGATAAGGCAGCCATAGAGGTGAGCCATAGAGGCGAGGCTAATCCCCAGGCCTGCAAAGGCCACCATCTACCTGACAGAAGCAACCTAAGGTAAAGGGGGTTCTCTTGGCTCATGGTTTCAGGGGACTTCAGTTCACTGAGTAGGACAAGATGTGGAAGCATCAGGGCCTCAATCCAGGTAGATAGGACTATGAGACAGCAGGTAGCATTGCAGTAGTCCGGTCAGGAAGTAAGGGGAGCACATGAAGGGAAGGAGCCAAGGAAAATATACCCATAGGGAGCCATTGCAGTCAACTGCACCTCCAGCAAGACCCCACCACTTCCTACCTCCTAGAAGTTCTACACCCTCCCAAAACAGTGTCACCAGCTGGGACCAAGTACTGAAACATGTGAATCTGAGGGGGAGATTTCATATTCAAATCACCAGCAGAGCATGTGCGTGTCCCGGTATTTGGTGTGAGAGTGCATACGCTAAAGATATTAACAACAAAGATCCAGCATGATGTTTTCAAATGATGGTAAAGAATTTTCTTTTTGGTTCTGCTTGATTCTCAGCAAAACTATCATACACATCTGACAGATCTAGAAACAATACGGAAAATGCACAAAATACAAAGGAGCATCCCTGTCTTCGTTAGGGTTTCATTGCTGTGAGGAGGCACCGTGACCAAGGCAACTCTCATAAACAAAACATTTCACTGGGGCTGGCTTACAGTTTCAGAGGTTCGGTATCATCATCAGTGGCACGCAGGCAGACATGGTGCTGGAATAGGAGCTAAGAGTTCTACATCTTGATCTGCAGGCAGCAAAAAGAGATTGCACTAAATGGGCTTAGATTGAACATATATAACCTCAAAGCCTGCCTCTACAGTGATATACTTCCTCCAACAAGGCCACACCTCCTAATAGTGCCACTCCTTATAGGCCAAGTATTCAAACATATGAGTCTGTGGGGGCCATACTATTCAAACCACCACAATCCCCTTCCTACCTATCCCACCTCGAATTGAAGTAATCTTAAACCAGCTGCTGAGGCAGGAGGATTGTGAGTTTAAGGCTAGCCTGGGAAAGTTAGTGAGACCTTGTGACAAAATGAGAGTGAAGAAATGGCTGGGGCCTGAGGAGAGCACGTGCCTAGTATGTGAAAGGACTTAGGTTTGATCCCCAGTTCTGCATGATCTATCCATATAGAACACTCACTTCAGCATTTGTACAAATCGTACAGCACCTTTTAATGTAAACAGTTGTCTTTTGTTTGTTCTAACCATGCCAAAGTACTATACAACACTAAGGCCGGCCAGTGAACACCCATTAGGAGTATAGGAGGAATGGTGACTGCTACCCCACTGGGAGTATAAGGGGAGCAGTGAGTGATCCATTGGGTGGATATGGGGGAGACCATTCTGGGTATTACTGAGCACTTTAATTTTGATGATGGACTAATGTGAAGCTTATTCTGTTTTCATGTTTCAGATTCTTTAGCACCAGGCTGTATTTTTTGTTGTGGAGATCAGGAGGTAGTGACCTTTAGAGTCAGGATGACAGATTGCAGAAAGAATCTGGGAGGACATTCTACCTCTTTGTGTCCAGATGGGATAAGTAGCTGGGAAAGGCCCTTCCTTGCCCTGCAGAGCTGAACCCTCAGCAGCACGGTACTCCTGACCTCATAAATTGCTCTGGGATTGTCCCTTTGTTTCCTACTAGTGAGCACACAGTCTGCTGATGTCGACAGATGGAACTCCTCTAACAACAGAATGGGAAGGGGCATGTGTGGGAAACTAGTTGGCTATGTAGAGACTCTGGGTGCGGGCTCATTGGCACCAAGGGCTGGACTTGCAGTCCTGTGACTTCCAGCTTCTGATTTTCCCAAATACACGGCCAAGTCCTTGGGCCCTGAGAGGAGGGTTCAGGGTGGGGGGATGCTCCTCTACCAGTATGACTCCTCCAGCAGTCGTACCAAGACCGTGCATTACTGCTTGTCCCTAGGTATGTCTGGGAACTTCCAGGTCATGTGGTAACAGCTAGAATTTACAGATGGTGTCTAGGCCTCTGAAATGGATTCTTGGAAGGGATGACTAGCATCCTGTTAGGAATAGAAGGTCAAAGGGAGTACTTTGGTCTGTCGAAGTAATAGAGGCCTGTGAGTGGATGCATTCTGGACAGATGAAACAGGAAGTAGAACTCATGGGATGGAGAAAAGTTAGATAAATGAGATAAAAAGGACGTGTCGAGCAGGAAAGGTTATAGACAAAGAGGAAATTTGTACAGCAGAGCAAAACACATGGTGGTACAATATAGTATAGTATAGTATAGTCGGACCACCTGGCACCACCCAAAGAGAGCGATTCAGTGTTAGATGTTCACAAATGTTTCCAGAACCATTAGTCACTTGAAATCAACCAAAGGAAAAATTTTTACAGCATAGTAATTAGCAAACACTGTGAATTAGAACTTAGATTTTTTTTTTTTAACAAACTTGCCAGCACAGAGTACAGGAGTGGACAGTGTAATTACCAGACACCATTAAAAGAGTCAAGTGAGGAAGGTGGTGTGGCCACTCCTACACTTTGAAAGCAGTCACTCTGAGCCTAGTATAGAGAAGCAGAGGCACAGCAAGAAAGACACCATCAGTCATCACCCAATCAAGGACTAAGGGGTGAGAGTAACATGAATGGGAGTAGAAAAGGCTCCATCCAGCTCATGGGTGGGCTGAGTACTTGGTGACTGGTGGGAGTTTAGGTTACTTTTCTTCTTGCTGTTTTAGAATACCTTACCACAAACAACTTAAGGAAGGTCTTACTTTGACTCGGTTTGAGAGTTGGGACCACCAAGGCAGTGGAGTCACTGTGGGAGGAACCTGATGCATCTGATTGCATTGTACCCACAGTTAGGAGGTAGACGTAGATGAATGTCGGTGCTTAGCTCACCTTCCTTTTATTCAGTCTGGAATCATAGCCCATGAAAGAGTGAATGTCACACAGTGTGCCTTCCCACCTCCATTAACCCAATATGGACACTGCCTCAAGGACGCACCCAAATCTCCTAGGTGATTCAAGATTCCCCTCAAGCTGACAATCAGTATTAACACTTAGGGTTCCAGAGGGAGAGAGGAACAGCTCAGACCAATGAGCTTGAAGCAGCTGAGGCAAATGTCAGGATGCATCACTTGATCTCTCTCCTTAAGAGAGGAAGACTTGTAGAGGTGACTCTAGAAAACCCAAAAGGGTCAATTGGCACAGAGAAAGGAGAGGTCTACAGCCCTAGTTCAGGAAGGAGAAATTCCTCCCTCCCTCTCTGCCCTCTTCCCTTCTGCTATGTTCTAAACTGTCCCTAGAAGCTACATGTTGGCAAATCAGCTCCAAATTCACAGGTTAGTGATATTTGGAGGTAGATCCTTTGGAGAGAATTAAGTGGATTTGGGGCATGAGTGTTGAGATTAGAAGAGGGAGAGATCATGTGTCCTCTACCTCTCTCTTTCCGATGCCCAGCATCATGGATGGCCTGAGAAGACAGGACACCTTCACCAGACACCAGTGCCTTAACTTTGTACTTCTTTGTCTCTAGAACTATGAAATTTTTATTTACCTTATAAATTATCCAGTCAGTAGTACACTGTTTAAGCAACAAACACCAAGGACCCTTGTACATGCTTGCTGTGCAAGCATGAGGAACAGGAGTCTATCCCCAGCACCCTTACAAAAACTAGGCATGGCACCATGTACATGAACCTCCCCCACCCCCATCCCACCCCCCCGCACTGAGATGGAGACAGAGGAGAGGTGCTTGCTTGCTGCCTAGCCAGACTGGCTTAAGCTTGGGATTTCCAGGTCCAGTGAGAGCTCCTAGACATGCATAGAACTACCCATACCTGTCTACATACTTGTGTAAACATATGAACTCTTACACACACACACAGACACTGAAACACATGTGCACACACATACACACACTAAAACACCTTCTCCCTTTCCTTTGCTCCATCCCCCTCCTCTCTCCGTTTGCAAAGTCCTCCTAAATCTCAGGTATAAATATTCATGAGGTCCAGCCAGCATCAGACAGCTGTCTCAGCACTGCTGGTGCACCTACCATCAGCAGCTATGCTTGAACCCTGAGCTCCTTAGATACTGAGGATATTCAAGGCTTTGATCAGCGCCAGCCACTCCATCTTTGTCACAAAGATTCCTCAGCTACTCCTCTCTCCAAGCTGTCTGCTTTGGAGCGTAAACTATGGGAAAGCCAGGGGCATGGAAATAGGCTTGCTGAAGAGAAAGAGCACCGGGATCCGAGTCAGACTGACCAATGGTGCTCAGCTTTGTGCCCAGACCTCTCAGAGCCCCTGATATCCGTCTCTTCTGATCATGGAGCTGCACACACCAATGCAGATGCCTGAGGTGCAAAGCAATGGAATGAGGTGTTCAGGACAGGGAATCCAAAAGCAGATCTCATCCATACACATACAACCCATACCTCAGTAGCTGGTAAGGAGAGAAAAATCTCTAAAGACAAACAGGTCTGAGATCTCACCTGCTTTTT
>NW_022196905.1:242002016-242005127 GCF_008632895.1 Mastomys coucha
GGGCCATTTAGCTACCTCTCTGACTGTACTGGTTTATGGCTACCACTTTTGGCTAGGTCTCTGTCCCTTGAGGCCACCTACTACTCCTTGGAGAATTTTAGCCAACCCAAACTACATACAAAAGTGGTTTGAGAATCTGTCAACACTAAACAGAGGCAAGAAAAGTGTTTGTTAGCTTGGTCTTTTGGTTTTGTTTTGTTGGTTTTTTGTTTTATTGTTGTTTGTTTCTGTTGTTTTGAGGCAGGGTTTCTCTGTGTAGCCCTGGCTATCCTGGAACTCACTCTGTAGACCTGGCTGGCCTTGAACTCATAAATCTACCTACCTGCCTCTGCCTCCCAAGTGCTGGGATTAAAGGCATGAGCCACCACTGCCCGGCCCTGCTAGTTTGTTTTAAATCAGTTAAGCACTTTGACTGAGGGAGGAGTCTGTCAAATGCAGAAGATGCTAATTTCCAGTCTTCAATCCAGCTAACCCTTACCAGTGCCCCTGTGTGGGTTCCTGAACACCAAACTGCTGACCTCATGCTGTGCCAGGATAAGGAAGCCTCAGGTTACAGGAAACAGAAGAGAATCCAGGATCCCAGTACAGAGAGAGTTCTGGCCCTAATGGAATGCCCCTGGTGAGTCCAGGTGCTTTGACCACAGGAGGCCAGTAAAAACCAGATCTGAGACTCTGAAGCACAGATCTTAGCAGTGGGTCTCTAGGCTTGCCTGGAGCTCTGGGTAGAAGATACAGTGAAGGCATCCTGGCTTTCAGTTGGGAGATGAGCAGTGGGTGTCAATGAATACTGGGGAGATGGTTTCAGAAGCCTGGGAGGGTTGAGGCGTGGATCAGTGAAAAAAATCCACAATCTCCAAGGAGATCCCTGGGATAGTTAGAGCATGTCAGCTATATCACAGGTCCCTGGAAATTGGATATTTGTTCTCCACGCCTGCCAGTCACTGGCAGAGAGTGGCTTCACAGGGGTCTCCCACCCTTGCTCCCCTGTCCTAACATGTAAGCAGGTTCATATTCTGCAAAGGACAGAGCACAAAAGCCCAGGGTCCTTAGAGAACTGAAGCCATTTGGAAGATGGGACTTGTAAGTCATTCCCTTGCCTACCTTGAAGATAGGCTGAGGATTGGAGCAGGTCAATGATATTAGCTGTGACAACAGACAGATCGGTAGCACCGAGAGTAAGTAGTCATTCGCCCCAGGATGGAGGAAAAGAAAAAAGAAAGCAAGTTCAAGACGGCAGACGGCTTTGCAGAAGGCAGTAAAGGATTTGGGTGCTATTCCAGAGTAGTTGGGAGCCATGGGGGAGACCCAAGGGCAGGACAGGAGCATCGTTAGGTTTGTGATTTATACAGACCGAGCAAAAGAGGATACAACCAGGAATACTAGAGTCAGGGAGGGAGATTTGGGAGTATCGCATCCAAAGACAAAGAAAAGCTGCCAACACACTCCCCTATGTTAGCATTCTGTATAAACTCCACCCCCACAGATACAGCTGGCAGAAGGCAGGTATGCTCCTCCCCATGGTTACCTGGCAACCATGGCCAGGTAGGCCTGGCCCTATAAAAGGGGCTGCTTGCCCCCTCCTCTCTCTCTTACTCCTGCTTCTCTCCCTTGCCTCTTGCCCCCTTGCTCCCACTCTCTCCCCATTCCCTCACCCCCTCTCTCCACGAGGTCATGGCCAGCCCCTACTTCTCTCTACTCTCTCCTTCTCTCTGTCTTGCTCTGCCTCTACTACCCTCTTAACTTCCCTCCCCATGCCCTAAATAAACTCTATTCTATACTATACCAGCGTGTGTCTGGTCCCTCAGGGGGAACGGATGCCTCTCGGCATGGGCCCGCGGAGCCAAGGAACCCCCTTCCCCGACACCACGCCAGAACATATTCTTAAAGCTCTTTCTCTTTTTATGATCATAACACCCTACACACCTGAATAAAGGCCTCTTGTCTTCATGGTCCTCCAGCTTGGCTGAAGGCCTCCAAAGTGGCCCCTACTCTTACATCCTAAAGCCTACCTCCGCAGCCTGGGATAATCTGAGTCCAACAACAGTGCCTCCTGTGAAGGCTGCATCTGCCCTTCCTCCTGTGCCCTGCCTCTCGTTCCCAGCCCAGAAGCTAGCAGCAGAGCTCTTCACTGACCGCCGTCCCTCCCCAGCCTCAAGCCTGGTCAGGATCTGTGTACACTCACTCCCAATGAGCTAGAGGCCTCGTAGATCTCTCTAGACATGAGGTTCTTCCTCAGTCTTGTCCTACCTCTGGGCTCACCTTATCCCCCCGGCCTGCAGCTCCAGGCCATCTGCACTGCAGGCCAGTGTCCAAACACTTCAGCCCTGTCCTTTCTCAGGACCAAGATCCAAAGCAGTGGAGGCAGCCCCATTACAAAAGGGCAGGACTACTGAATGGAGTGCTGTGCGCTATTCCAAGAGCCGAAGAGTGTCACCATCGTTTTGTCTCAATCTGGGGTTTCTCACAAAACCCTAGAGCTAAAGAGCCCGCCCTTCAAACAGCAGGTAGCTTTCCCTTAGGGAGCCAGCAAACCAGGGTGGGCCTCTCCCAGGTTCCAGGTCCTGTTTTACCTCAGGAAAACGGTCCCACTACAACAAAGGAAGAAGACAATCGGCCTAGATGAGAGACCAGCCCTCAGAAGGACAACCCTGCCTTCTGCTCCCAAACCCAGCCTGGACAGAGAGCCCAGGACCTCTGTATCTGTCCACAGCCCCTCCCCGCTCTGTACCTTAGACAGAAAGACCCAACCCACATCCTTCCCACACATCCCAGGGCCCACTCCCATCGACCTGCTGGAGGAGCTGCCTAGCCCTGCCTTTCTCCTCTTCATCGTCATAAAAGTCCTGCCTGTATTTTTATTCTTTAATAAGGTTACTGCAGGACTGAGGGAGGTAGATTTTAGCCCAAGGCTGCATCTGCCCTTCATTTAAAACTACCCTGACTCCCACAAGGCTGGAAAACAAGCCTCTGCGCTCCTCGTTTATAGTCTTCCTTAGATCCAAATCCAGAGCTATTTTCTCTAACAGATTGTGGCAGCCTGGAGCCCATTTGCCTCCAGAAAGGGTCCCTCTTGCATAAAAAGCAAAACTCACCTGCAGCCTGCCAGACAAT
>NW_022196905.1:242005137-242007125 GCF_008632895.1 Mastomys coucha
CCTTTGAAGAAACATTTTTCTCTCTTCCTGGAAGCTTCTGGAATCCTGCCCCTGCTCCAAATTCCTACTTCATCCACAACTCCTAATCATCAAATGGACATGCAGTTTGGGATTCCAAAATGTGTTTTTGTTTCCCACTAAAAGTATACAGAGGGCAGAGTTTATTGCTATTGTTGGTTACACTGGGTTGTTTGACTAAGAACATTTGGACAGAGGCAGGCTGGGCAGGTTTGTTGGAGAGCCCTGTCATTTACAGAGAAATGGAAAAAACAAAGGGAGAACCTCCCTGCTCAGCCCCTCAGAGGGAGGATCGACACCCCTCTCCTAAGCCAACAGGCATCTGTTGTCCTTAATTCATCAGGCTGGGCCCAGACCCCAAGGCCAAGCCTATCAGCCTGAGATGCAGAGCTAAAAACAGCTCCAGCCTCAGAGAGGGGCCAGCCCCGTGTCTAATTGTTTCCGCTCCCTTCAAGTCCTCCCTGCGCTCCCTCTGCAGGCAGCTTGGAGAGTGAAGACTCACTTTGATTTGGAGATGGAGAGCAAAAGAAGGCTCTTTGCAGGTGTGTAGTCAGAATCGCCCAGGCAACAGAGGGGAAAAATGCCTCTCAGCAGGCTCCTAGCGCAGGTGCACCTCCATTTTCCTGGGCACAAGCAGAGCGAATGAGGAGTTGGGGGGGGAGGGAGGCAGGGGAGAGACACATGCCACATGCTTGTGGAGAAGTCTAGAAGGAGAACGGGGTGCTTTAAATCCATCCCAGGACCAAAGAGCCTCACAGCTGTCTCTTATCATTTAAAAAAAAAAAAAACTGCAAATGGCAGATAGGTTAGCTTGAACCTTGTGTATATATTATTACCTGAGCCAGGATGGTAGGGAAGAAAGGAAGCATGAATAGTGCCCATTTGGCTGAAAGTTGCAAAGCCATTCATTCATCTCTGCATTCCTTCAGCCTGCATTTATTATTGATAATAATAGCTACCATTTAGTGGCTTTTGCAGTAGAGCAGGTGCTTGCTAAGCACTTTAAACTTACCGTATACAGCTCAGGTCTCACAGCTTCCCCGTGAGACAGACCTCATCATCTGCATTTTATTGATTTTAAAAACAAAACTTTCTCAGCAAGAGACAGACAGTGGCCCACAAAGCTCATCACCTGTAACTGCAAGGATTCAGAGCCGGACCTAACCTCTTCCAAAGTTCCTAACTGCCAGGGCTTCCTCGCTCTCTGTGCCCGTCTGGCCTGGGGCTGAGTGTTAGGGTAAACCTTTGGTGCACGAGGTGTTTTTGGAATGACATCTTAAAGGTCCACCTAGAGATTTAGCCATAAAAGGCAACAACAACAACAACAACAACAACAACAAAGCTGGATTCTGCTTTTACTCTGTGTAGCAAGATGCCTGTTAGGCCGGATAAGCTTTCCCACCGAGACGTGGAATATTAGCAAAGATGACCCAGTTCTCCGGGCCACTGATAGCCGTATTATCGGGTGCGACTACCTCGCTCTTCTCAGTGTTAAGAGGGGGAGGCTCTTTTCCCCACTCCTGGATTCAACCTACTCTTGTGACTGAGTTGGTTGAGTCATCAGAAGGCAGTTGAAGAGTTGAGTCTATTTGGGGACGAGCTTTAAGAACCTGGTGGCTTCTCTACCTTCACTGCTGTGAATCCTGACGTCTTTGTCATGTGCCAGCCTCAGTATCTTCTTCTAAAATAGGAGGCACAAGTCCTGGTCATTTAATGACCCTAAGACACAGCTATAAAAATCATCACAAAATGAAACCTCACTAGACCATCCAGCCTCCAACCAACCCAGCATGTGGTCACAGTTAGGGAGGCCAATCCAGCACAGAGCAGGTGACCTCCCAACAGAAACAGGCCCAGGGCACACCTGCAGAGCTGGAAGCTGAGCCTCTGGTAGTTCTTCAAGGCCAGGGTTAGGTTTGTTTTTTGTTTTTTGTTTTGCTTGGTTGGTTTTTGGTTTGGGTTTTTTTTTT
>NW_022196905.1:242007183-242025034 GCF_008632895.1 Mastomys coucha
GTGTGTACGTGTGTGTGTGTGTGTGTGTGTGTGTCTTGTTATTCAGTAGAAGGAAACTGACATATGACTCATCTGTTTGCTTAAGTTGAGAAGTGACGGAGAATGGTACTCAGAAGTAGGCTCAGTCCCCCATGCCCTAGGACCCAAAAGAGTGCAGGCCCCAAAGCCAAAAATGTTTCTGGACCCTGGCATCTTTGCCACTTTTTTCTCTGCTGGATATCACTTTAAAGAAAGAAGATCCTGCAGACTGGGAGAAAAGATTGGTCAGCGGAAGCTGGAAGCTGACCGCACAGATGCATACCTGTATCCCAGCACTTGGGAAGCTGAGCTACACAGCAAGACCCTGTCTCAAAACAAACAAACAAACAAAAACAACAACAACAACAACAAATGCAGTGGATCCAGGGCGGAAGGCAAGACAACGATGCCATGAGTTGGGTGTCCTGTAATGCAGTGGATTCAGGGCGGAAGGCAGGACAACGATGCCATGAGTTGGGTGTGCAGATGCCTGTAATGCAGTGGATCCAGGGCGGAATGCAAGAAAACGATGCTGTGAGTTGGGTGTCCAGATGCCTGTAATGCAGTGGATCCAGGGCGGAAGGCAAGACAACGATGCCATGAGTTGGGTGTCCAGATGCCTGTGATGTTCACTCGCTTCCAGCTGTACACAGCTGACCAGTCAGCTCTCTATTGAATCCATACTGTGCTTGCTGATGTTCTCTTAAGAAACACACGCCTGGGAGATTATACACCCCTCCTCATCATCAATGGTTTTTTGTCTTCCATAATTTCAGTTACCACTGCCAACTGCAACCAAACACAGTCTAAAAATATTTAAGTGGAATGTTTCAGGAATAAACACTTCATAAGTTTTTTAAATAATTATATTAGAATAGACTGTTACATTGTTTCATTGTTGGTTATAATCATGAAGAATGGCTACCTAATTTAAGATATAAACTTTATCACAAGTGTGTATTATACAAGAATAGCAGGGGAAAGGAGTCTACACAGAGTTAGCCATCCTCAATTTCAAGTAGCCATGGGGTTCCAGAGATGTCTCCCCATATATAAAGCTGAAATTCTATATGTATATATGCATACATATATAAATACATACATGTGTAGAGTTTATTATAAGGTACTGGCTCATATGATCAAACTCATAACAAGAGATCCTCTTTTCACCATAGGTAAGTAGAAGACAAAGAAAGCCACCAGTGCAGTTAAGCCCTGTGAGCTGGAGATCCAAGAACAGGCAAGGACTCATGTATGAGCCAGGCATGTATGTTGATCATCATTTCCACTACTCATTGTCTTTTCACTCTAACCTTCATTGGATTCAAGGATGCCCACCCCTATGGGGAGAACCATCTGCCATACTCAGTCCACCAGTTTCAAAGCTAATTCCCAGTAGAAATATGCCATATGCATACCCAGAAATCATGTTCAGTCAGATTTTTGAGTGTTTGCTGGCTCTATTGAGTTTAATATAAAATGACCCATCATGTGCTGTGTACCAAAGAAGATGTCATATGAGGAAGTCTGAAGATGGAAATGGAAAAGAACCCAAGGCACACTGCATTGTTTTCCTAGTGCTTCTGGAACAAGTTACAGCAAACCTGGTGGGTTAAAAAGCCAAGCATTGGAAGATGGACAGATGGCTCAGTGGCTAAGAGTATGTGCTGCCCTTCCAGAGGATGCAGGTTCAATCCCAGCACCCATTTGGTGGTCTACAACTGTCTGTAACTCCAGTTCCAGAGGATCTATCTGATGCTCTCCTCTAGTATTACACATACACACACACACACACACACACAGAGAGAGAGAGAGAGAGAGAGAGAGAGAGAGAGAATATTCTACTCTCTTATGATTCAGAATGTGACTGGAAGTCCAGAATCAAGGGATCATGAAGACTGGTTCCTTCCAGAAACTCTAAAAGAGGATGCCTCTCACGTTGGCTGTGTCCGCAGAAGAGGTGTGTGCAGAACTAGGAGACTGGAGAAAGGGAGTTTAGTGTGACTACAGCCAGGACTCAGGCTGTGTGCAAGCTTGTACCTGGGCACTCAAAGAATATAAACACACACCAAAGCTGTTGGACAATTCCACAAGATGGTGTACATGGCAAGCACAAGTCTGATGCCAGGTGACTAAGTCACTGTTTCACATCAGATCCCAGAAGAGACATTTCTAGAAATCACTGGAAGCATCCACAGGTCAAGTTCCTTTTCAGTAAAATCCTGTGGCTAGCCGATCCAAATCTGTGGTAGCCACTTCAATGAAAGAAGACTGAAAATGGGAGGGAAGATGACAGAAACCTTATCAAAAGAAGCTGTCTTTGGATCCTGCTAGCTTTCATCTAATCAACTGACATTCCTCCTGAGTGCCTGAAACATACTTCTAATCACCAAAATCCTAGACTCAACCTCATAAATCAAGTCCAACAGGCTTGTTTTTGCATGCCTTCCCTTGCCTGAACCTTAGCCTCTTGGCCTCTGTTAGCATGCCCTCTGAGATTAACCAGGAAGAAAGAGCCTACCTACTCCAGAGGGGCTGGAATCCCAAAGCTTCCAGCTTCAAGGAAAGAGAGGTGGGTGGTCTCACACCTGCCTGCCTTCTGCCTCAACCTTCCAACTGCTGAGACGGCACACACCCACACTCAGAAGCCAAGCTCTCCCTCACATCACACTGGCTTGACAGTGTAAAACCCCAGCCACCTGCTGTTCGTACAGGAAGCTGTACTCCCACTTGGGATTCATTCCTCTCTTAAGCTCCAGGTTGATTCCCTTCAGCTCTTGACATCAGGGAAAACATGTCTTTCCCTGGTGACAAGAGTGTGAGGCAATTCAACAAACCTGAAGTGCAGGTTATGGGTACTTCCTGGGTGGGGAAAGCCCATGGTGCCTTGAGGACAGGGCTCCTGAAGCAGGTGAGAACTGTAGAGACTCAGGAAGCCACAGGTGGCAGGGAAAGGAAGAAGACAGAGTGGCTCCATTCTGTCACCGGCACAGCCAGCTTAGGTGGTTAAGACAGAAGGGTGGCCAGGATCCATGCAGTCGGTCCTCTGCCTTTGCACATGCAAGCCTTACCCCCACCCCTTGTAAGACACTCTGTTGGTCTCTCACTTTGTATATCTTTCTTCAAGATGTAATATAAAGTTCACCTATTCATAGAAACCATCTTCAGTCCATGCCACATACAGCAATCTCCCTACAGGGTGTTTGGTCATCTTCAGTTTAGTTCCTTATGCTTGAGGCTGCAGGTTTCTTCTCCAAAAGGCCCAACTTTGGATTCTTGATGAACTTTTTTTGAGGAAGGAGAGTAAGCATTAAAAAGAAAGGAAGACGAGAGGAAGAAGGCAGAATGTGAGGAAGAAAGGAAAATGTTGTGGTTTGCATAAGAATGGCCCGTATAGGCTCATAGTAAAATGTTTAGTAACTGTTACCAGGGAGTAGAGCTGTTTGAAAGGATTGGAAGGATTAAGAGGTGTGGCTTTGTTGGAGTAGGCATGGCCTTGTTAGAAGGAGTGTATCACTGGCAGTGGGCTTTTTGGTTTCAAAAGCCCATGTCATGTCCAGGTTCTGCCTTTCTGTCTGAGGATCAGGATGTAGTTTGATAGCTACTGTCCCACCACCTGCCTGTATCTACCACATTCCCCACCATGACTATAATGCACTAACCCTCTGAAACTGTAAGAGAGCCCCCATGTAACACTTTCTTTCGTAAGAGTTGCCTCGGTCATGGTGTCTCTTTACAACAAGAAAACAGTGACTAAGAAAGAAAGGATGATGGGAGCAAGGGAAGGAGGAAGGGATGAAGGGAGGGAGGAATTCAAACAATGAATGTTTACAATTTAAAAAGAAACATTCGAGCTTGTGGATAAGAAAGAATTGACTTCTACATCTGTCCCCTCCTTTGCACTATCCCGGTGGAAATCCATGTTCTTATCACTGATGACCTCATTCCTCAGCACCCAGGAAATGCCCAAGGACCCCCAACACCTGCTTCCCCAGAGGAGAGGCACTGGTGAAGGCCAGGCTCTCCACAGCAGCAGCCCAGAGGCTGTCCTGGGGCAGAAGAAGAGGAAATTTAGAGAAGCATCGAGAGGAGGAAGGAGCCCCTCTCCTGCCGGTGTCTGACTCACATTTCTAAATGGCCGAGAGTCAAGAGTCACAGCTGACAAAAATCAAAAGTGCTGTGAAGATTGCCTGCATAGAAACACTATTCTTTTTCCAGAGTGACGGCTCAGGCAAAAGTAGTAAACCAGTTAATGAACCATGCTAAAGGCCAAAATGTATGTGACCTTTGCGTTTAACTTCATCCGTGCTCCTGTCTCATCCACAAGCCCACATAGCTTACCTCATAAACCACCCTGCAGCCACATTTACAAAAAAGAAGTTCTTGAGATAAATAAACCAGCTCACAGCTCTTTTAACTTAAATTTTAAATTTTGCATAATCTTTTCACTTGGTTGCAAATTATATCCTTTGAGCAACATTAACTTCAAAAGCTACTTAAGAAGACACTTAAATGAGTGTGCGTGTCTCTCCTTTTCTTCCCTCTTTCCCCTATCTGTCCTCTGTCTCTCTCCCGGTATCTTGTAATTCTTTTTTTTCTGACACTAGCCACACCTGAATGGAAGTCTGTAATCAGGCTGTGAAAACACTTGGTGTAAGAAACTTCTTGCCCCTTAGGAAGTACATACATGGCTGAGTGGTGGCTATGCTCATATATTGCTGCCTCTATTTTCAGCAAAATAAAATCCCCTGATGCACACGGGTCCCGTCTCCAAGAATTTGAAGTTCTAATCCAAAGTTACTCTGACCAGGGCTCCCCATGAGCAGTTGTGGCCCCTGACATCTCCAAACCACTGTAATAGAGCATCTAATCTTTCACTCTGGAAACTGTCTCCATGCCATGCTGCCTACCCATCAAACAGAGATACATAAGGGACTTTAAAGTCTAGCTCCAAGGAGACCATTTGGGGCAATAGTTGTGTGATATCACAACTCTATTTCCCATTGTAACTCTCCTACATGGTGTTCTATGGTTAGGAACCCACACTCATCAATAAAGCAGGCCCCAATTCTTAACAAGGTTCACAGGCATCCCTGAAAGCCTCAGCAGGAATTCAAATTGACACTCTCTGCAGGTAGTGCTGATGTTCTCATCTAGTGAACTGAATTGACCAGCACCTTAAGTCAGGTGCACCTTATGTCAGCTTCCATGGGCTCAGAAGTCCCCACTGCATGAGAACCCCCATAGGCTTATGCGTTTGAATACCTGCTCTCCAATTGGTGGCTATTTGGGGGAGGGTTAGGAGGTGCAGCCTTACTAGAGGAAGCGTGTCACTGGGCTTTGAGGCTTAGAGGTTTCAAAAGACTGTCACCATTTTGAGTTAGCTCTCTCTTGCCTCCTACCTTTGGATCAAGATGTGAACTTTCCACTGTTCCTGCGGCTTGCCATCAAGGACACTGAAGACGCTGAAACCATAAGTCCAATTAAACACTTTCTTTGATAGTTCCATTGATTATGGTGGTTTTGTCAGAACAAGAGAAAGGTAACAATGACAGGCGACCTGGCTGGCCAGTATAGGTTACCAGAACTCCTGAAGAGAGACAAACTGAGAAGTTGAGTTGAGTTGCTCTGGGTGACTCTTCCCCAAACAGCACCATTATGAGAGGCCTCGCCTTCTCCAAGCACCTTCCCAGTGTGTTAAGCAGCAAGGCCTAGCAATACCGGCACTCTGAGTTAAACATGAAAAAGAACAGTTGGGACAGATAATTAGGAGAAAGGGTGGTCTTGGGGTATTTGCAGCAGCATGAGTTTCTTTGGTTCCCACACCTAGTTGTCATGCAGGGTCTACGCTGTCTGGATACACTTATGATTTGTTGGTCCTGGACATGAAGAAATTGCTCCCAAAATAACCTTTCACTAAGGTTATTGGTGGAAGTACCCGACTAATACAGAAGTAGAGGCTCACAGCCATCCATTGGACTGAGTACAGGGTCCCCAATGAAGGAGCTAGAGAAAGGACCCAAGGAGCTGAAGGATTTGCAGCCCCTTAGGATGAACAACAAAATGAACTAACTTGTACCCTCAGAGCTCCCAGGGACTAAAACTCCAACCAAAGAGTACACATGCGGGGGACTCATGGCTCCAGCAGCATGTGTATAGCCAAGGATGGCCAAGTTAGTCATCAATGGGAGGAGAGGCCTTTGGCCCTGTGAAGGTTCTATGCCCCAGTGTAGGGGAATGCCAGGGCCAGTAAGCAGGAGGGGGTGGGATGATGAGCAAGAGGAAGGGGAAGGGAACAAGAGATTGTTTTAGTTTTTGTTTTATTTAATTTTTTTTTTGGAGGGGAGCCTGGGAAAGGAGATATTGTAAATAAAGAAAACATGTAATAAAAAAATTGTTTAAAAAAAAAGATTATTGGTTGAAGCTTGTATACTTTCTAGGGGTCTATAAAATGCCAGATTCCTAGCAAAAGAACGTGGGAGGAGAGCTCTGAGACTCAACATTACAAGTTTAGAGCTACTGGCAGCAATAAATCTGTCCCATCCCTGCAAGTGCCCCAGTTGCCCTGGAAATGGTGGGAGGAGCTAAGGCAGGACTGGGGCTAGGACTCGCTGCAGTTGGTGAAGGTTCCTTAGATATATGTTATGAAGACCTCCACAACAAAGCTCACACTGTTACATATACACACAGACTAGCCTCTCTCTCGACATGTCTGTCACCTACTGTCAACCTCTCTTTTTTTGTGTTAATTCAAAGACTCCTAAAATCATCATCCAAGAATAAGGGGACATGTGCAAGATCTATAATGGTTCTTTTTGACAGACATCAGTAGATATAGCCAAGACCAAAATTGCAGAACATATCATGAACTTGAGGAAAACCAAGAGTCCTACTCTATGGATGTAGCTATGGCAGGAGGTGGTGGCTCCTACACATTAGGAGAGCAAGACAGTGTCTGACCTGAGAAGCAAGTGAACTTGGGTGAGCAGGAGTGTGGGGCAGCATCAAAGCTGCACCCCTGAGTAAAACCTTAGTGATGCTCTCTCATTTTAAGTACACATATCTGTGAGGAAACTATACAAAAGAGCCTTCCGGGCACCAGGATTCGGATCCAGGCCTTCTCTTTCCTCCCCTTCAGAGACCCTACCAGTGGTCATCAATTCCTATGGTACTTAAATGTTACCTGGTCCTAGGACTTGGAAATTCAGAATACACCCTAGGGAAAAAGTTGATGGCTTTGTTCACTTAGGTCAATAACTTTCCTGTATGCTCTACAGAATCCCTAGCGTGCTGACAGAACTGGTAACCTCTCTCCAGTTCAAACTAATCACCTCACTCCTCCCAGTCTATACATTGAGAGGCTCCAGGGAACTTTTGTTTTGAAACTGGACCTTCTGAGAACAGCTGGGAAACACCACTTCATATTTTTTAAGGCAAAACAAGAGTTGTATCTGGCTTTTCTGTCCCTGGGGCATTGGGGTTTTGTGTAATTGTGTTACCATTTTTAGATTTTATGAAGAAATAAAAATTTATAAATGCTGGGCCATTAGGCTAGGCTCTGCCACTGTTGCCAGAGCCAGGGCTGGGATCTGAGGGCTGAATTATAGTCATGTGGTCATTTGTGTATGGAATAAAAGGCCATGGAAATAGAGGTTTAGCTATTTGGTATACAAGGGATATGCAACCTGGATCATATTTCTAACCGTGTGTGTGTGTGTGTGTGTGTGTGTGTGTGTGTGTGTGTGTGTGTGTGTTTGCACATATGTCCACACACACATTTATAATGGTGGCCATAGAAAACCAATAGTTGAAGACCTTCTGTGGGACCGTGAAAAGCAGTCTGTGTTTTGGTTGAGCGAGTCTTAACTTCTGGAGATCCAGTGGAAGATTCTACAAGGGATGAAACAGTGGAGACACGTTCCCAAACATAAATGGCTGGCACCATGAGTCCTCATTCCAATATTCTGTGGGTAGACAATGCCTCAGCTCCCAGCATTCTGGCTGTATTCCACCCCCACAGCCATCTGACCACAGCCAGGTATGCCTGGCCCCACAGTTACCTGAGAACAAACAGGTAGCCCGGCCCACCATATAAGGGGCTCTTTGCCCCTCCTTTCCCTCCTCCTCCCCTCTTCTCTTCTCTCCTCTTCTCTTCTCCTCCCTTCTCTCCCTCTCCGCGTAGCCTTGGCTGGCCTCTACTTTCCTATCTTCTCTCTCTCCTTTCTATAATAAAACATCTTACGACCATGCATTGCCTCCTTTCAACTAGACATGCCATGTTGGCCCAGCGTTTGCAGCACCTGGCACCTGTAACTCTTCCCGCCCAGTGCTAATGCAGAAACAACTGAGCGCTACTGCTTTTCTTCTCTGCTTCCTTTTCTCCCTTCTTTCTCAGCCCAACATTGTCTGCGATGCCTGGGGGCTAGAACCTGCGCCTTGGCCTCCACGAGGCCCAGGGACCCCCTGCAGCTGTCTCCCTCTCTTCCCTGTCTGGACTGGGATTCTGTGGCTTCACACAGCCAGATGCCCACCTGGCAGAACAGAGTGCACAAACAGAGCCTGCCCAGAGTGCCAGAGCTCTGGTGGGGCACAGGACATTCTTCCCTCCCCCTTTGTTCCCTGGTCCTCCGTGCCCCAGTGGCAGCAGCAGTGCCCAGTGCAGTGGCAGAGCATGTTACCCAGTTCTCCACCTGCGGTGTGGGTGCCTGGTGCTGGGTGCACGCATGGCGCCCAACAACCTTCCTTTTGTCATTTCTTCCTACTCATCCTGTTTTACTTAAGGTTCTCCAAAGGAACAAAAATCTGTGTGTGTGTGTGTGTGTGTGTGTGTGTGTGTGTGTGTGTGTGTGTGTGTGTTCATCTCCCAACCCCAAGCTTCAAGGACCAGATTACAGGCTGGTATACAGCTAGAGTAACAATGGCTGCCTCTCAGTGGAAAGGCCAAAAGTATGGCAGTTGTTCAGCCCAGGAAGTTGAATGTCTCAGCAGGTACAATCTGGTGCTGTAATCCAGGATTCCTAGAGAGCTGATGGCTTCGTTGGCATCCCAAAGAAACAGGTTCTAACCCTAGTGAAGTAATGGCAATGGGATAGATGAACTCGCCGGCAAGAGTCAAGGCAAGCATGCAAAGCCAAAAGTCTCTTCTTCCATGTTCTTTTATTTGCATTGTCACTAGAAGGTATGACAATGAAGGCCCAGATTTCGAGTGAGCCTCCTCAAAACAAATGGTCCGATCAAGTAAATCCCTCACTAACCATGCCCACTTGATTGGGTTTTAGTTGATTCCAGATGTGTTCAGATTGACATCACACATCTCCAGGCTATTCCCAGAGTTCCAGCTCTTTTTATTCCAGGAATCCACCTCATAGTTGATGGAGTTAATCTTAATTTAGGAAAGAATGCAAATGGTTTCTTTGCATTCTTTTGTCCATTGTCCCTGCAGGCCATCAAGTCCAAAGTGGAGTTCACCTGAAAGTTAGGGGCCTTCACAATAATTAGAGTTGATAGGAATACAAAGGTATGCAGAATTCCTTTGGCCTTCTTGACATGGTTTAGATACCAGTGTTAAAGTCTTGGTCCCCACCTGCTAGCATTATTGGCACAGCAGCAGACCAAGCAACAATGAAACAAACACACCCAGAACCATGAGCCAAGCCAATTTTTCCTCTTTTTAAGTTGTTTTGTCAAATAGTTTGCCAATGACAAAAAAAAGCTGACTAGCCCTGACCCGCTGCCCAACTCCATCCCCCCATGCTTCAAGCAAAATCAAAGGCAAGGCTTGGGCTGTACTATTGACAGATTTTGGTAAGGTAAGTGTAAGGTGGGTGTACAACTATGGGTGTAAGAAGACCCCTGTCTTCAAGGGGAAGAGCATCCACCTGTGCAACTCGGTGTGAAAGCAGAGGAGCAGAGGCTCCTACATAGCAGAGGAGCAAGCTCAGAAGGGGACTCGGGAAGTCACCAGCTTTGGAATACAAGAACCAGAGGATCCCCTAACTTACTCTCTCTTGACACCCACTAGTGACAAAAGTGCCCACCAAAGAGTCCCTGGCTCCTCCCTAGTTCTTCAGCCCTACCCAGAGGCAACCCTAGTTCTCCCAGAGTACCAGCTTTCAAGAGAAAATCCTGTAAGAGTAGAGTCCAGTGAAATGCGGGCAAGCCTGCTGTTGTGTGTATGTGCCTGCCTGTGTTTTCTAAACACACAGAGCAAACGAACCAGGATAAGAATAGAGAGACACCCAGCCAGGGCCTGCAGGTGTAATCACTGCACTTCTCAGAAAGCCATCCCTTCAGGGGAAAGGCCAGGTAGGGCAGCAGGGTCAAAGAGGATATGCCTCAGAGTCTCTGCCCTTCCTTAGTCACTGGAGAAATCTGTCTCTACCTGAGGACAGCACCAAGTGACCCAGCTTGAATTCTGAAATTTCTCAGTACAGAACAGTCTTCTTGAATTTCATAGGCTAAAAGTAAACCACACAGGTCTTTTGTTTGTTTGTTTTTTGGTTTTGTTGTTGTTGTCCACTGTTAAATAAGAGATTATCAATACTAAACAAGTCTCAAGATGGAAAGGGCCTATTTAGAAATGCAGAATCTTTCCAGACAGAGTTATGAGATGGTGTCTCTGAGATCAGGGTCAGTGCTAGCCTCAGTTCTTGGGGGAAACCGTTAGACATGAGGGACTCAGAGCAAGCCTGGTCTCATGCATGATCCAATGCAACAGATGCTTGGGAGAAAAGAAGCCAGTGGAGCCATCCACTCATCTATGCAGTGTTTTCCCAGAGTCTGTTTTGTCTCATGTTGTTGGCTAGGTTGGAGGATAGGATGAACTACACACTGTTTAGTCCTGAAGATAAAAGGGAGAGAGAGATTGGATGGGTATTGATATTGTATAAAAAAGGAAACACCCTTGGGAGGGTCGGTGTATGGATGCACCAGCTTTTAAGGGCCTGTGAGATGTCAGGCAGCCTTTGGACTCTAAGGTCTGGAGCAGAATAAGGAAGATGGAGTCTGAGAAACTGGTGACAGTCAGAAGCAGTTATCAGAGTGGCTTCATAGTGGACAAGCACACACACGCACATGCACACGCACACACACACACACACACACACACACACACACACACACATGGAATGTATACAGAACAAATCTGAGAAACTCCAATACTCACAGGATACAGTGTAGTGTAGATCCAAAATGTACTCAAGAACTTTGGCCAGAGATGGTTCTGAGGAGGAGATGCAGATGCATCGTCAGAAGCTCCAGTAAGATAGAGATCCCTGGAGATGTTAATGAGGAAAATGTCAGTATCCTGTTGCAGGTGAAAGCCAAATGATAGCAGTGAAGTGAGAATAAGTTACAAGAGCTGAGGCCAACATGGGAAGAACTGAGGTTGACAAAGGGCTACACTCGATTTTGTTAGGATGAAAGGGCTGGCATCATTCAGTGCTATTAGAAGGAGGGCATCAGCTAAGATAGGAGAGTCAAAGAAACAGTGTCCTGAGAAACCGCAGTAGACAGCAATGTCATAGCATGCCCAGGTGTGCTGTTCACTTTTTATCACCATGACAAAATGCAGGGAAGAACAACTTTAAAGAGGAGGCATCTGTTTGGGTTATTTCCAAGGTTTCCATCTGTGGGCAGTTTGATGTGCCCCTGTGTGGTAAGATGGAAAAATCACAGCAGGAATGGTTACAAAGTAGAGCAAAGTAGGTTGCCTCATGGCAGACTGGACATGATGAGTGGCAAGATGGGACAACACAAACCCAAGTGACCTACTTTCTCCAGCCATGGCCCACATCCCTGTAATGGCATCAGATCATGAATCCACTAATGGATTGGTACACTGATTAGCTTAGAACACTCAGAACCCAATCCCTGCCCAAAGCCCACCTTTTTTTATTAATATTTTCTTTATTTATATTTCAAATGTTATCCCTTTTCCTGGTTTCCCTTCTGAAAACCCCCTATCCCATCCCCCCTCGCCCTGCTCACAAACCCACCCACTGTCCTGGCATTCCCCTATACTGGGGCATCAAGCCTTCTCAGAACAAAAGGCCTCTCCTCCCATTGATGTCCAACAAGGCCATCCTCTGCTACATATGTGGCTAGAGCCATGGGTCCCTCCATGTGTACTCTTTGGTTGATGGTTTAGTTCCTGGGAGCTCTGGGAGTACTGATTGGTTCATAGTGTTGTTCTTCCTATGTGTCTTCAAGCTTTTTCAGCTACTTTGGTCCTTTCTCTAGCTCCTTCATTTGGGACCTTGTGCTCATTCCAATGGTTGGCTGTGAGCATCTACCTCTGTATTATTCAGGCACTGGCAGAGCCTATCAGGAGACAGCTATATCAGGCTCCTGTCAGCAAGCACTTGTTGGCATCCACAATAGTGTCTGGATTTGGTGACTGTGTATGGGATGGATCCCTTGGTGGAGCAGTCTCTAGATGGTCTTTCCTTCAGTCTCTGCTCCATACTTTGTCTCTGTATCTCCTCCCATTGGTATTTTGTTCCTCCTTCTAAGAAAAATCGAAATATCCACACTTTGGTCTTCCTTCTTCTTGAGTGGTTTGTAGTTTACGGATTGTGTCTTGGGTATTCTGAGCTTTTGGGCTAATATCCATTTATCAGTGAGTACATACCATGTGTTTCTTTTGTGATTGGGTTACCTCACTCAGGATGATATTTTCTAGTTCCATCCATTTGCCTAAAAATTTCATGGATTCATTGTTTTTAATAACTGAGTAGTATTCCATTGTGTAAATGTACCACATTTTCTGTATCCATTCCTCTATTGAGAGACATCTGGGTTCTTTCCAGAATATAAATAAGGCTGCTATGAACATAGTGGAGCATGTGTCCTTATCACATGTTGGAGCATCTTCTGGGTATATGCCCAGGAGTGGTATAGCTCGGTCCTCTGGTAGTATTATGTCCAATTTTCTGAGGACCCACCAAACTGATTTCCAGAATGGTTGTACCAGCTTGCAATCCCACCAGCAGTGGAGGAGTGTTTCTCTTTCTCCATACCTCAACAGCATCTACTGTCACCTGAGGTTTTTTTTATTTTATCCATTCTGTGAAGTGGAATCTCAGGGTTGTTTTGATTTGCATTTCCCTGATGACTAAGGATGTTGAAGCTCACCTTTTAACATTGCATTCTAGACAAGAGTTTTTGACTCATGAGCTTTTGATAGCCTTTCACATCCAAACACCCACACCTGAGAGATGTGTTAACACATGTTGGGACAAGAAGCAATTTGTTCTATATTAGAAAGAAGGGAAGGTTTGTGGAGGGGCCACCAGGCCTGCAGAGTTTCACACGTGACATTGAAAGTTCTCTAAGAGCCTGGGAGCTCTGAGGGTACTAGTTAATTCATATTGTTCATCCTAAGGGGCTGCAAACCCTTCAGCTCCTTGGGTCCTTTCTCTAACTCCTTCATTGGGGACTCTGTGCTCAGTCCAATGGATGGCTGTGAGCCTCTACTTCTGTATTAGTCAAGTACTGTCAGAGCCTCTTAGATGACAGCTATATCAGGCTGCTGTCAGCTAGCACTTGCCAGCATACATAATAGTGTCTATGTTTGGTGATTGTATATGGCAAGGATTCCCAGGTGGAGCAGTCTCTGCTCCATAGTTTGTCTCTGCAACTTCTTCCATAGGTATTTTGTTCCCCCAACCAAAGAGTACACATGGTGGGACTAATGGCTCCAGCAGCATATGTATAGCAGAGGATGGCCTAGTCAGTCATCAAGGGCAGGAGAGGCCTTGGCCCTATGAAGGCTCTATGCCCCAGTGTAGAGGAATGCCAGGGCCAGGAAGCGGGAAAGTGTGTGTTGGTGAGCAGGGGGAGTGGGAGAGAACAAGGGTTTGTTGTTGTTGTTGTTGTTATTGTTGTTGTTTTTTAATTCTATTGTTTTCTTTTTTTCAGAGGGAAAACTGGGAAAGGAGATACCATATGACATGTAAATAAAATATCTAATAAAATTTTTTTCAAAAAAAAAAAAAGAAAGAAAGTTCTTTAAGAGCTACTAGAAGGAGCAGGTAAGCTAAGAAGAGAGAAAAGATGAGGATGTGGTGAGCAAAAAACGCCAGGTGGCCTGTTTGGTTTCACAGAACCAATGAGTAAGAGAGCGGGCTTCAAACTCAGGTCCCAGATCTCCATGATGCCAAAAATCTATGCTCCTGACACCATGAATCAAAGCTGTGGATTTTCCCCGCTGGCTCCTGTTCTCTACATCTGCTTTTCAAAGTTAGTTCTTCTTAGGGGAGGAAGGAAAGAAAGCAAGGCAAGGCCAACACTTTGTTCTGCTCTGGCTCTTAGAACATCAGCCCGGGAATTAGGATAGCATTGCCTACTTCTCGATGACAGGCCCAGAGTCTGTGGGGCCTTCCCCTTCAAAGGATGAAGTAATTCATAAACAGGAGACTTGCAGGCAAGAGCAATGAATCTCAGGGGCTGTGCTAATTAAAAAGCCCGTATTACATTACTTCCTCAAGGACTTGTCTTCTAATTTTTAGGATTATGCTACATTGATTAATTTATACAAGTTTTTAATCCCTCTGTGTTTAATGAAGTCCAGGAGCATGGGAATAGGAGCATAATTGAGCTTCATATTATTTTATTAGGGAGAATTATGACCCAGTGTGTCATAAAGATGTTTGTGAGGGTGGGGAAAGAGGACTCAAATCATTAACCAATTTCTTTCCAAATGCCAGCGGGACCTTCCCCAGGGAAAGCCAGCACCCTGGCCAGTTCATCTTCCTAAGCTGTGTTCTGCTGTGAGTGCCTAAGAGAAAAGCATCCATCTTTGTCGTGGCAGGAACTGCCTTTCCCCCCATGATATGGCCACGTTCCCATACAATACCACTCTCCACAAGCACAGGCGTACGCATGAGGAGGCCAGAAGCCAAGGGCTGGTCTCTTTTGCATCTTTTTGCATCTTTTCTTACACCCCCTTATTTTTTTTGAGACACAGCTGCTATCAGACTTAGGCACACAGCCTGTGCCACCACAAGCCAGGTTTAGCCACTTGAAATAAATTAGCCAATTAAAGACAATTTAAGACAAGGCCAAATTAGTAATGGAAACTGAAAATGTGAGATTTAACCCATGTGAGAGCACCTTGGAATGAAGGACATAGAGATCCATTGACCCCCTCAAATCCATTTTTGGGGCCCTGAAGCAAAGTTAAGCTCTAAGTAATGGGCCAGTGCTATGCATATCTAAGCAGTACCTAAAGTGTGGTCCTGGTCTCTTTGGGGGCAGTCTAACACATCGTTAGACTTCCTTTCTAGAACAAAACAAAACAAAACAAAAGGTTTCCCTTCTCGATGATCTAAGCTTTAAGCTTTCTATTCTCCAATCTCAGCATGAGATTTCTGGGGGGGACTGACTCTTATTTCCTGGCCTTCACTGCTTGAATAGTCTGATAGCCAAAGCCAGGAATACAATTAGATTCTTGTGTGTGTGTTGTTTTGTTTCTTTGGGATTTTTTTTTCTTTAGAATATCTTCATTTTGCCAGGCCAGTTACAGAATCTCTCCATGATCCTAGAGCAGTGGCTCTCAACCTAGATGTCAAACAACCCTTTCACAAAGATCTCCTAGGACCATCGGAAAACACAGATATTTAAATTATGATTCATAGCCGTAGCAAATTTATGCTTATTAAGTAGAAACAGGAATAAGTTTTGATGGGGGGAGGGGAGTAACCACAACATGAGGAACTGTATTGAAGGATCACAGCATTAGAAGGTTGAGCTTTGGCTCATTGACAGCTAGGCTGACTGGCCAGCAAGCCCTGGAACCCTCTTTTCTCTCCCTCCCCAAGGCAGGGAGCCAATGTTATTCTGTTGGTTCTTAAAGAATTAAACTAAGGTTTCATGCTTGCAAAGCAAACACTTCACAGGTGATGCATCTCCCTTCTTCCTCTTCTCCAACCTTTCTCTTCAATATCCCTAAGACTCCTGCCTTAGTTGGTGTTTCTATGGCTGGGCTACAACAGCATGCCCCAAAAGCAACCTGAGGATGAAAGGGCTTACTTCTTCTTACAGCTTGTAGCTCACCATCCAGGGAAGTTATGGTAGGAACTTAAAGCAGGAACCTGGAGACAAGAAATGGTGCAGAGACCATGGGAGAGCGCTGCTCACCAGTAGGCTTGCTCCCCATGTCTTCCTCAGCCTGCTTTCTTACAACATCTAGGACTTCCTTCTCAGGGTCTGATATCACCCAAAGTAAGCTTGGCCCTCCCACATCGATCATCAATCAAGAAAATGCACCAGTTTGCCCATAGGACGACTTGATGGGGATATTTTCTCAATTGAGGTTCCCTCTTCCCAAATGATTCTAGCTTGTGTCGAGCTGATGTAAAACCAGCCAGCACAATCCCTAGCCCTGTGCTCCAAACTCCAACACAGACTCATCTTCATTCTAGGGCTCTCCCCTGGAAGATTTCCCTGATGGGCTCCACAGGGCAAAAACTCATCTCTCTTCTATCTGTAACAGAAGTTCCTGCTTCCCCCAAGAGAAGTTGAGCTAAATAAATGTCTGCAATCTATGTCTCAATCTTGAGAGCTTCTGCCCCAAGGGAATTTAATTAATAGCTTGCTATAACCTAAAGGTCAAAATGCATCATCATGCCCAGCAAGGCAGCTGGATGGACTGGAGAGACCTCCTTCCTAGGAAAAGCTTCCTCCAGATTTGTACAAAAGACCTGAACTGGGGTCAACAGGCACCTTGGCCCCTATCCCAGGCCCTGCAAATCTTCCTGCAGCCATCCTGGTGAGATCCCCTTCTCCAGGACTCAGTTTCCCCCAATATGAGCTCAGGCAATCTAATAGTGCTTCCTGGGGCTTTCTCCGATGGAAACTATAGAGAACACTAGGCCTCCCACAGACTCTTGCTCTGCTCCAAGGCTCCTGTTTTCTATCCCATCCTCTGGAGGCCAGAACTGGAGCTATACCTGTCATGTCAAAGAAGATGGCTCAAGCTTTTCTGGGTTGGGATGATTCAGGATAAACCCTTCAGCCCTTGGGGTAGAGCCAGCTTTGATTCCTAAAGAAAGAGAATCTAAGCCCTGGATCTGAACTCCATTTTGGGTCTTGCTTCCTCCATCAATTCATCCCCCATAGAAAAGAGGAAAGCTGCCTGCTCCCGCCTCTCTGCCTTAATCTGCCCCTCCTGCCAAAACAAAATGGCATGGAGAAGGAAGCTTAAAAAACAGAAATCCATTTCCCAGCACTCCAGATGCTAGATACCGGAGTGCCAGGACGGCTACTTTCTGGCAAGAGCTCATCTTCCTGGCTTCCTGCTCTCTGTGCCTTTGCCCGGTGCAAAAAGAGACAGAAGAAGCTCTCTGCCATCTCGTCTCATAAGGGCTGGAACCCCATCAATAGGGACCTCACAGCCACTGCTTCATCTCAACCTAGTTTTTAAACTTCTTAAAATGCTTGTCTCAAAATGCATACTGAGGGGGTTAGTACTTCCACCTCTGTAAACCTAAATACATGAACCCAAGGGGCCATTCAGGTACCTTATGGTGCAAGCATTCACTGCAGTATTCCAGAGTTCACAAAGTGTGTTAGTTAGGTGTACACCCAAACTCATTGCCATTACAGACCCCCCCAAAGCTGACTGGCACCCTGTTTAGATGTGTTTGCTTTATAAGTTCAAGTGCATACATTGATATACATAGGACATGTTATGTTCAAAGGATAGATATAAATCCCAAATCTACTGTGCCTGTTGGCACATGCCTTTAATTTCAGTTTCAGCACTAAGAGGCAGAGGCAAGTGAATCTCTGCAAGATTACAGTCAGCTTGGTCTCTACATAGTGAATTCCA
>NW_022196905.1:242025044-242026886 GCF_008632895.1 Mastomys coucha
AAAAAAAAGAAAAAAGAAAAGAAAAATCCTCTCTTCAAGAAGACATGATCATGAAGAGTAGTATCACCCACCATGCCACCTAGCCCTGGGACAGTTTCTTAAGTTTTCCACATCTCATTCCCTTCATCTATGAAACAGAGATCACGCAGGCAGAGTTGATGGGATAATTAATTGAGATGAAAATGGGTAAGATGCTTGGGGCAAGCCTTGCTTCTCGCTGCTCTTGATGCTTTCTGCTGATAGTAGGGGGTTTTTACCAACCTGCTCTGACCACATCTATAAAGTTTCTGCATCTCTTGCAGTCCGTATAGCAAACAGGAGGGGTCTCTGGTTGCTCGAGATGGAGCAATTTCCAGCTTCTGCCTCATGCTTTTAAGTACCTGACTGGTATTTTTAGACACCAAACCTACTTACCTCTATGGCCATAAAATATTTTTTAAATAAACTTAGGAAAAATTAAGTTCCTCCCGCACAAAGAGAACCTCGGGTGCAGAACTGGCAGCCATTTGCAATTTGCTATCTCAAGTCCAAGTAATGCAGGCAAGCGTAGGGAAAAGCTTAGTAACCCAGGGTTACTTGGTTTGGGTTGTTATTCTTCTAGCAATGCACTTGGCAGCTTAGATCCTTTACCTGCATGGAACTGTATGCACTCACACATGTTGCTAAGCACCCAGCGAATTTAGAAAACCCCCGATACACACAGAGACCTACATAATGACCTAAGCGCACGCTCGCGCGCGCGCGCGCGCGCACACACACACACACACACACACACACACACACACACGCACACACACACACAGGCACACACTTCTCTAAGCAATGGGACAACTCAAGTCATTGAAATATACCCATAAGGCATCCCGGGTACAAGAATGGAAAGGTCAATCCAGCCTAAATTGTCTGAGGTGCATGCACTGTCAGACAAATTATGCCCACAGTGAACTTTAAGGGAGAATTCCCCCTTTTTTTTTCATCTTATGCCCATGCATAATCATGTATGTGATTAAAATCTGATGCTTTGTGGGAATTGACAGTCCTCAAAGGAAAGATGACTATGTGACCTAATTTATCCATCAAAACAGAGAGTCACCAGGGACTGGAGAAATGGCTCAGTAGATAAGAGTACTTATTACTCTTTCAGAGGACCTAAGCTTGATTGCTAAACTCACAAGCTCACAACTACCTGGAAGTCCAGCTTCTGAGGACTCCACACCTCCGGCTTCTTCAAACACCTGTATGAATATGCACATAACCACACACATACCCACACGTAGATACTCATAATTTAAAATAAATCTTTTCTAATGGAGAACCACCCAAATTGCCTCCCTTTGTAGCCAGTCCCTCTTTCTGTTAGATCTCATCAAAAGATGCTCTGGAGCCCTTAACCACTCTTACTGTTGTAGGCAGTGAATTCTGACCTTTTTCCTTTCTTTCCTTTCTTTCTTTCTTTCTTTCTTTTTTGGATTCAATCTTAACTTATTGAACAAAAACTGGTATATGTTGTGGCATCATTCCAAATTCTGAGTAGGGAATTTGTAGATGTAGTCCTCAGTGGCATTGGTTTGATTAAAATTGATTTGACACTGTTAGAAACCTGGGGGTGGGGGTGGCGGTGGAGGGTTATTTGGATTTCTTGACTAAAACACCAAAAAATGTAGGAACATCCAAACACATCTACAGGACCATTGTGACATTTCAGCATTTTCTCCAGTACTTCTACAGTCAAAGGACTGGAGCTTTTCTGTTTAACCTGGTCAGGAGAAAGAGAAATAATTTCAAGAGGAAAGATACAAGCTCTCTCTCTCTTTCCCTCCCTCCCTCCCTCCCTCCCTCCCT
>NW_022196905.1:242027033-242028666 GCF_008632895.1 Mastomys coucha
TCTCTCTCTCTCTCTCTCTCTCTCTCTCTGTGTGTATGTGTGTGATGCATTATATATTTATGTATATATAAACAGATATCCCCCTGTGTAGCAGCAATTAAGAAGGGAGTTTATTCTAAAGCTCTGTCAATACACTGTGGGTGTTATTTTTTAAGTTCCCTGAAGAAATTGGATCCCTAATTTGTACCCTCACCAAAGGCTGCACCTCATGGTTGGAGACCACCCAGGCTCCCAAGTGTGCCTGTAATCATATTCCACAGTGGGATGCAAACATGGAAAACTCATCCATATCTGACTGAGAATACTTACAAAAACTACCGTAGGAATGGTGGTCCTGTCACCATTTCCATATGGAATCATGACCAGCTATTTCAAGGTACATCTTCTCTAGGCAAATCATTGTCCTTGTCAATGGAGTGTGGCTGAGATGCCTGGCCAGACCCCTGGAGACTTGGGCGTAATCACAGATATTTTTGTTACCCACTGTCGGTAGCAAGCGCTAAGCTGTATCCGTCCATCCATACTGTGCACAAACTCTCCTCTGCCTCTCATAGCAATGCTAACGTGAAGTGTAGTTATTTGACTGGTCCCATCTTTCAGGCAAGAAAAGCTAGGAATGGAAAAGCAGCAGTTTTTGCCTAACCTTACTCAGCCAATCACTGAATGGTCTAGCCTCCTGCCTTCCTAGATTAAGTGAAGTAAATTCAAACTCCTGCTTCCTGCATTGGAAATGAGTTGCCCATCATCATGAAAAAGATAATCTGAAGAGATGGTTGAGCAACTTAAAGAATATATTGCTCTTACGGATAACCCCAGTTTGGACCTAGAGCCCACATCAAGCAACTCACAACCACTTGCAACTCCAATCTCAGAAGATCCTATACCCATCTTCTGGCCTCTGCAGGCAACTATGCCCACATGCAGACGCTTGTCCTCCTCCAACTCCCCCCCACACACACACACAGATACACACGCAAAAATATAATTGAGAATTAAAATAAATCTTTAAAACTCAATGCTCTCCTCTCCAAAAACCAAGCCTCAAAGGTGATTTGAGCAAGGGCTGCCCTCTCTGGAGTCCTCTGCCAGTGTGGTTCTATAATTCTAGACATGCAGGACAATCATCACAAAGCACAATAGTTCAAAAGGGAAGAAAGCTATCTCATTCACAACAGAGACAAATAGGAAGAACCATTATAGCCTCAGAGATAAGCAAGCCCTGCTCAGTGCAGGAAGCCTCAAAAGAAATAGGATTAAATTCTGTGCTTCGTGTCCCACCCCCTTGGCTGCAATGGGTTTCAAAAGTACTAGTATAAGCTGAAGAGCCCAAAGAAGGCAAATGTTACAAACAATGCAGCAGTGGATAGCAGATACCAGCAAGGGAGAAGGATCAATCTCTGTGGATTGTCACATAAGTGGAAACTTTTACAGGGAATGCAAGTTATGCCTTCCTCTCTTCCAACTCTTTGGGGTTGGGAGTGGCTACCTGTGGGCTTCTTTTAGACGTGACATCCCTCTTTATGGTCAAAAAGACGATGTAAACCAGATATAAGACTCCTAAATTTCATTTTGTCAAATGCTTTCTCAGCATCTAGTGAGATGATCATATGGTTTTTGTCCTTGAGTTTGTTTA
>NW_022196905.1:242031432-242044637 GCF_008632895.1 Mastomys coucha
AAATATCAAAAAAAAAAAAAAAGACTCTTAAATTTCAGATGAAGAAATGAGTTCAGAAGAAGGCAAATGAGTTGCCTGAGGGAAAAACACGGTCCACCCACAGTGATGCAAGAGGCTGGCCAGAAGATCAACAAACAACCTCCAGGCATAAGTCATGCTCCTTCACCTCAGACAGGCAGCAGGCCACTCTGAAGCAGTTCAACCTCAAATCTGCTTTAGCTTCCCAAACCACTCATTCCAAATGGCATGTGTGTGGCCAATGTAACCATATGGTCCAAGAGTAATAGTGACTATCCACAGAACTGGGCATGGCAATGTATGTCTGTTAACCTAGCATTCTGGAGGTGGAGACAGGATTATAAATTCAATGCCAACCTGAGATACATAGTTCTTAGGCTATATAACAAGATTCTTTCTAAATACAGAAAGACAAATTGGAGGGAAGGAGGGAGGGAGGGGAAGGGAGGGGAAGAAAGGGAAGATCTTATATACTAGTCTCATTCATGATCTCTATATATTCTCACTACTTCATTCAAGCATCCCCAAAGGTGATGCCTCCTAATTCAATCGCATCACATATTTTCTTTTGCAATTTATGTTTTCCACTCAAGTTCTTGTTGGAGGGATCAACATCATCCATATTAGTATCTGCCTTTCAAAGGGCTTCATCCTCATTTGATAGAGCAGATGTTGACCCCTAAGCCTACACCCAGCCAGATACCTCTTTGTTTATGCATAAAATTGTTGGAGTACCTCCGTGACCGTTCAGTTAAGTATTGCCTATGGCGGCTTCCTACTGCACTGGTGGAATGGAATAGCTGTGGCAGCAGAGACAGTGTGACCTGCTAAGCCTGCAATATTTACCATCTGGCCTTTGATGTCTAAGTCTCATGACCATCCCCCAGCCCACTACAAAGTACATCACTGTATCACTCAGATAATTTATCCATTCTCTGATTGGTGGACATCTGGGTTGCTTCACTTTGATGCTATTTAGACTGTGGTTGGGAATCTTGCACAGATCTGTGAATTTATCTAGGGTGTGCATTTAAAGATGTGGAAGCATGTTCAACTTTTTTGGAAATTTAATTTTTTTTCTTCCTAATTGGTTTTGCTAGTTTATGCTCCCAACAGCAATGTAAGATAACTATTAATTATCTTCTGTGATATCAAGTTCTGAACTACATTTGGTACTGTGCATATGAAATAGAATCTTCTAGTTCTCATTTGCATTTTCTCCAATTGCTAGAGAAAGTAAATCATTTGTGTTCCTCAATACTTTGCCCTCTGTACTGGCTGAAATTATCACAGAGAAAGGAGCCTCCCTTGAGGAAATGCCTCCATGAAATCCAGCTGTAAGACATTTTCTCAATTAGTGATCAAGGGTGGGAGGGCCCAGCCCATTGTGGGTGGTACCATCCCTGGGCTGGTGGTCCTGGGTTCTACAAGAAAGCAAGCTGAGCAAGCCAGAGCAAGCAAGCCAGTAAGCAACACCCTTCATGGCCTCTGCTTCCTGACCTGCTTGAGTTCCAGTCCTGACTTCCTTTGGGGATGAACAGCAATGTGGAAATGTAAACTGAATAAATCCTTTCCTTCCCAATTTGCTTCTTGGTCATGACGTTTATGCAGGAATAGAAACTCTGACTAAGACACCTTCCATGGATGCAAACATCTTCCAGTATGGAGTTTGCCTCTTTCCCAATTTCAACAGGCAGGTTCTCCCATCTCTGATAAGGATTCTCTGGTGTAAACCTACAGTAATCAATGCCCCCTCCCATCTGCCACCACCATTTCCAAGCTGGGTTTTGAAAAAAAAATTTTTTTAATGAAAATTGTCCTCTTCCTGGTCTGTGCTTTTGTGCCTTATGGAATCCTTGTTTATGAGAAATAGAATGGCCAGGTGCATGTATGAATGTCCAACTTTAGAAGAAAAAATTCCGATGTCTTTTAGCAAGGCAATGTCTCAGAGATACTGTACATTCAAACTTGGTGTTTTCAAACTTTTAAATTTTTTCCAGTTGAGTGGTTAAGAATGGCATATCATTTGGGGCCTTAATTTTCATTTCCCAGACCATGTGTAATATGAATTGTTTCTTTGTGTGTTGATTTGATGTCCTTATACTCTTTTTACAAAACGTTGATTCCTATCTTTTAATCATCTTAATTTGGGTATGATTTTCTTTTGGATTATCAGTTATTTCACATCTTGTAACCAATCATCTCTAGACTGTGAATTAGAGAGAGTTCATTGCTGGTATGTAGAATATAACTGATTTTGTGTATTTTCCTCTGTTTCAAAAGTGTCTTTTCACTTTCCTTAAGGTATCTACCTAATGAACAAAAGTTATTAATTTTAATAAAACATAGTTTACTAGCCTTTAAAATAACCTACAATCTTTGTTACCTTCCTGTCTTTTAAAGAACTCTTTTTTTAACTTCAAACTAGTCAAGACAAACCTTTATATATGGAGAACAAGAAACTGCACAAAAAAAAAAAAGAAAGAAAGAAACAGTTCAACACCCAATTGCCAATTGCTGGGAAATCACATCAACCAGCTGTGGTGGATTCAGGGTGAAAAAGAATCACAAAACAACCACATAACTATAGCCAATAACTACAGTAAGACACAATGACACAATGATGTAGAAGAATCTCAACAACATCATCTAAAGTAACTCCTAGGAGGCTTAACATAGATCTAAGTAAAGGTCTTGGTAAAGTTAAAAAATAAACAAATAAATGAAATGCATACAACTTAAGGAAAAATCTAAGCAGAAGGAAACAACATAAAAAGAGGAATGAGTGAGTAGAGTGATCTCAGACACAGGTCATTCCCTCAAGGGTTTGGTGTTTGCTTTGGGCAGAGTTCGTAGATGCATGCTGCCTTTTTAAACAAGAAATGAATATAACAAATGCAAACAATTCAGGGAAAAATGAAATTAAGAATTATAATTAATGAAATTACATCTTCCCTAAAGTATTGTGCTTTAGGTAGAATTCTACACTGAGAACATGGTGAAATCCTCCTATGTCTTCACCTAGACTTCTTAAAGCTTTTCATTTTGGTTTTAGGCATTTGATGCACCTGGAGCTGCACGTGTACATAAGCTGGCTATCTGATTGTTTTCTAATATGGGTTATTATTTACTCCTATGTCATCAGTGTGCCTGTCAGGAGGCTGCTATAAATGTGTCTGGATTCTCTGAATTATGTGCTATTTATCTATCTTCCAATGTCAGGAAAATAGCTCACCATTTTAATTAGCATAGCTCTCTAAGAAGTTGTGCTGCCTGGCAGAGGGAATCCCCACCCTCTTCTGCTTTGAGATGCCTTGGGTACTCACAGTCAAATTCCACAAATGCCTTGTTGGGATTTTTATTTCAGTTATATAGGTTTTATACAGCTAATTTTAGAAGAGCTGGCATCTTTCTGATATTGATTCAACAAGTACTAGAAAGTGGCCTATATCTCTGTTCTGTAGTATTTTCTAAGGTAGAAAGGGTATCAAGATTCAAGGGCAGCAAGATTCTTTCCTAGAACTCAAGACAAATCTTTCAATAGATTTATTCCTAAGAACATTAACATCTTACTGCTATTGTAGGAAGTATGTTAATACCTTGTTGCAAATCCGTAGAATGTAACTGGTTTTGCATATTGTTCTTTAACATTTTTTTTTTTTTTTTTTTTTTTTTTTTTTTTTTTTGGTTTTTGGTTTTTGGTTTTTCGAGACAGGGTTTCTCTGTGTAGCCCTGGCTGTCATGGAACTCACTCTGTAGACCAGGCTAGTCTCAAACTCAGAAATCTGCCTGCCTCTGCCTCCCAAATGCTGGGAGTAAAAGGCATGCGCCACCACTGCCCAGCAACATCTTTTATTTAACTTTTAATTTATTTTATAGGGTGTGTGTGTGTGTGTGTGTATGCCTCAGAGTAAGTGTGAAGATAGAGGACAACTTGTGAGAGTCGGTTTTCTCAGACCCTCAGTCTTTGTGGAAGGAGATTTTCATGGGCCCATCTCTCTTGCCTTATAATGGATGATCTTAGAGTCAACAAATGAATAAACTTTTCTACCAATTCTAATCACTGTCTTTAGTGTATCTTGGGAGGTTGATTTGGTTTGGTTTTTGTTTGTGTCATTTGTTTGCTTATTTTGTTTTGATTTTGTTTTTGTTTGAGACAGGGTCCTCACTGTGTAGCCCTGGCTAGTCTGAAACTCATTGTGTATACCAGGCTGGCCTCAAAATTATAGAGAATTTCCTGTCTCCTGTGTTTTTTAATAAAGACATGAACCAGGCCTCCACCTGGCTTCTCTTGATTTTTCTATCATGTACAATCAAAATTGCCTATGAAAACGGCAGTTTTGTTTCTTTTCCAAAATCCATGTCTCTCCTGCTTTGCAGTCTTCTATCATGTTTGCTCAGACTCTTGATATCATGTGGAAAGGAAAAATTCAAAACTAGTATCCCTGGCTCCTTAACCTTAAATGTTTCTCCCCATTATTAAAAGGGTTCTATAGGGCTTGACATGTGCACTTGGTTGCTAAGCGTATACAAGTACAGAAGGTAGCATTTCCACATATCCAAATTTAACAACATCCAGGGCATAAGACCAGTGCCCCATTAGCCCCCAAAAGCCTCTAGTTCAGATGGCAAATTGTGTGCTTCTTCAAATAGAGGGATGGCATTTGCCAGTAATGCTAAGGAGACAATTTGATGATTTAAATGTAAGATAAATAAAGAGAACAGTGCTGGTTTCTGTCCACACAAAGATTCCAGAATGTTCTCTGCCTATCTGGGCCACATCCTGTCAAGTTGAAGATTGAGGCTAACTGCCACAGGTACTTTACGGTAGATGTAAATTATGATCTTTCTGAGAAGGCCCCAAGGAAGGTGCAGGACGGATAGTTGTGCTAGAGGTATAAATGAATGGACAGCCTTACACCACGTGGCTAATTCACTGCCTAGCAAGCAGAGCATTCTCAAAAGTGGTACTGCTTGGCTGATATCATGAATGAGGGGAAAGGAGACATTTCAGAGCCTGAGTCAGAGGGATAGGTGGTGAAGATGATGAAGAAGAAGATGCAGTTGGAGGAAGGGATAATATGGAGATGAAGATGATTGATATGAAGGAAAAGATAATGCACAAGTCAAAGATTCAGAAGAATAGAGTCAAGAACTCCCTAGTGGGTGGCAAATGGATGTCCACAGGCTCAAAACACATAGTCCACAACCCAGGCATCCAGGGATTCCAGGCTTTGTTTTCAGTACTTATCCTCCTGCGGAGTGTGTGTGTGTGTGTGTGTGTGTGTGTGTGTGTGTGTGTTAGAGAAAGACAGGAGGTGGGGGAAAGAGAGACAGAGAGAGAGACAGAGAGAGAGAGGGAAGGAGAGGGGAGTAGAGAGGAGAGGGGAGAAGAGGGGAGAGGGGAGAAAGAAGTTCTTTTTTCTCTAGTATAATCATGAAAAAGAGTAGGTTTTGTGCTCACAGCAGCAGGCTTGGCCACCCTGCTTGGCTACTCACCCTGTAACAAAGAGGAATGCCCTCCCCTTTCTTGCTGTTTTTCAAAAGCTGCCTCTCTCCATCTCTTCTTCTTAATGATCCTTTAATGGAATAAGTCAAGAAACTCACCTGGCCTTTGTAGCTTTATCCCCAAGAAAGGCGGAGAAGATGGGTTAAGATTGTCTGTCCTGCCAAACAAAAAGAGCCACATGCAGAGAGACAACCTGATGGGACAGATAGAATCTAGGTGCCTGGGCAGTCCTAGCAGCTGCTGAGCCTTTCCTCAGAGAAATTTGTTAAACAACCTCCAAGTCTTGTACAATTAGATGACAACATTTATTTGCAAATAGGACGGCTGATGGTGACAGCGCTATAATTTATGTCTTCAATAAGTGACTCACGCCCAGCGCCAGAATGGATCCATTGCCATTCTATCTCGCCCCTGGTTTTCGCTGCTTTTCGTTTATATTGGGGATGTAAGTGACAAGATACAGCATGTGACAGTCCAGGTTGTTGGAGGCTTCATTCTCAGATTGCCAATTGTGCTGGGTTTTGATAAGATAATTACTCTATTTTGTGTTTGTTTCTTGCCTCTCTTAGGGCAAATTGGACCATATTGGGCTGTCTCTGAAGCATTTCTCCTCATGCGCTGTAGACAGAGGAGACCAGCCCCTGGGCATGCCTGTGGGAGATAATCTAGATTAGGCTAGCCTCTGGACATACCAGGGAGGGATGTCTAACATTAAATTAAATAAGGTAGGAAGACCCACCCTAACTTATGGACCAAATAAAAGGGAGAAAGATCACCAAACACTAGCGTCCTTCACTATCTTCCTCAAGCACTTGTTCACCACCATGGACTGTATCGCCTTGGACTGTGAGCCAGGTTAACCCTTTCCCTCCTTTAAGGTGTTTTTGTTGGGTGTTTTACCACAGCAACCAGACGTGTAACTGATAGAAGGTTGAAAACTCCTGGGCATTAGTCCTGAGTGTTCGTTGAAGTTCCATGCCCGTGAACTGCCCAGGTCTACGTGTATGTCCCAGTGATGCCATGCAGCTGATATTTCCGGGAATCAGTCTTCTGTCCCTTCTAAGTAATTAGCCCCATCACTTGAGGATAAGCCACTATCAGCAGCATCCCAAGTTAAGGTACTCAGAGGCAGGAGACTGACAAGAAAGCCTCTACAAGTCATTTTAGCTTCTTACCCCCAACACTGTTTCAGCCATCTTTTTCTTCTATCTTTCTGCCTTCTCCGCCACCTCTAACCTCTACTTCAAGGAATGATGATTGTACTTCCTCAGACTACCAGAGCATCGCCCTGTTTCTGATGATATATTTTCATAGCTTCCTCAGACACACTGCTCTGGTGATGAAGACATGATTTCACAGTGGGAATTCAAGTAGTACAAGGATGTTGGAAGGGGTGAGGATGGGGGATCCATTTGACAGCCCCCCTGGTCTCTGGCATCAAAGGAGCTCAGATTCAGAGCCTGGGAAACTCAAGCCAAGAAGAGTCAATGACAACAAAAAGAAAAGATAATGGCTTTTTACTGGGGGGAAAAAAAGAAGAACCACAAAGGCAGACTCGACCTGCTTATCTTGCATCCTGGCAGAACTGCAGACCACCAACTCAGACACTTCAAAAGACCCCTGGCTGCTTCCCCAGCCCCTCCCTGGGGGGTTCACGTGGAGAGAACATCATAATACATCTCCTCGTTTTCTCCTGCACTTTTGAAGTCAAAGTGTGATCTGGTTAATTAGATGTTAGTGGGGGCCGGGGGGCACTGAAATCCAAACTCAATAAATTTCATTTCTGAAAGACAAAGAGGTCAAGTACATATTAAACTTGAACACACAGGGAGCTCAGCTGGGGCATTTATTCAGCCGGACGCCTTGCCTTGCAGGTTAGACCGAGAGAATGCCAGGCAGCTTTTGGATGCTGGCTGGGTGCAAAGACGGTTCCTGGAAGGATGCCCATCTTGAATTGTGGGAGAAGAAGGGGTGAGGGAAGCCATTCAAATGTTTGCAACATAAATAGCTTGGTCCCCACAGTCAGAATTTGAAATTTCTGCCAATATCCGACTCCTTTCATGAGGCTAGCTGGGTAAACAGACTGGCTCTTCATTTCACCTCCTGCTGGAATCAAATCCAGCAATTCGACTCTCTCTGGGGGAGCTGGCAATGGCAAGGGCCCCCTGCAAGCCCCTTGGAGCCGCTGGACAGAGCTACCTCTCACCTCTATTCTTCCTAGCTTTATCACAGAGCCACAGCCCCAGGCTGGCAACTTCTTTTGCCCTTTCTTTTTACCTCCCCATTTCTTTGACCTTAGCCATGGGGAGTATGCATACACCACACCACCCCAGCTTCAGGTTATTGTCTCCATAATTTTGAGAAAACCAAACACACCAGATAGACATGTTATAAGAGACGAGGGTGGTTTGAATGAGGATGGCCCCCATGGGCTCGTGTGGTTAAATACTTGGTCCGAAGTTGGTGGAACCCTTTGGGAAGGATTAGGAGATGTGAACTCGTAAAAGGAGATGTGTCACTGGAGACAGGCTTTGAGATTCCGAATGTTCATGCCACCATGCCATTCCAAGATGATTTCTTTGCCTCTTACTTGAGGATAAGATATAATCTCCCAGCACTGCTCCAGTGCCATGCAGACTACTGGTGCCCTTTAATGATCATGAACTCCAACTCTCTGGAACCATAAGCCTCAATAAGCATTTTCTTTTTCGATTTGCCTTGGTCATACCTTCTTTTTGTTTTGTTTTTGTTTTTGTTTTTTACCTTCTTATCACGGCAATAGACAAGTAACGAAGACAGAGACCTCGCCACCTGAAGCTAAGCCTTGTGTGAGCACAGAACCCGACAGTCCAAGGTTGAAGCTTGGTGACTTGACTTCTCAGCCTCTGGGTCCTTTAAAAAGAACTTTCTGGTCTCAGTGGCTGAGTAAACACAGCCTATTTAACATTTCCTAGGAATGCACTTAATATTTGGCCAACCTCAAGACGTGGGTGGCTTTTTTTTGGCAATTCCCTATGCAAATATACATCTTAATAAAAAAATAATTCAGGGCTCAAAGCTGAGTTTTGATTGTGGCTGCTTGCTTGGTGTTTTGTTTTATACGGAGATGAGGAGTCGGGAATGGTTCGGGGTGTGTTTGTGTAGAGTCCCAAAGTCTACCTGGGGTATCATTCCTCAGGAGCTGTCCAATGTGAGGCCTGGGGTTCACTAGCTAGGTTAGGCAAACTGTCCAGCCAGCCCTGAAGAATCTTCTTGTCTCTGCCTACCCAGTGCTTGGATTATAACTACCCACTACTAGCCTGGCATTCAATGTAATTTTGGGGGATCAACTCAAGTCTTCACACTCTACTGGCTGAGTCATCTCCCCTAGACTCCAGGGTTTTTGTTGGTTGGTCCCTTGGTTGGTTGGGTTTTGCTTTTGTTTTTGAGGCAAAGTCTTGCTTTGTGGATGAGGCTCACTAGAACTCATTATATAGTCCTGACTGACTCTAAACTTAAAATCCTCCTGCCTCAGGCACCTAAGGGCTGGAATTAGAGGAAAGTGTCCCGTGCCTAGATTTCAATGCTAAGTTCTTAAGGCTGTGTTTCGAAACATTCTTCCAGCTTTATTGTGCTCTGCTTATTTTCTTCTTTCCTGCAATGTGTTTTGATTGGGAAGTGAAGCGCTTGGTGTGCATGAGGTGTCCGCACTGACGGAGCTTCTGATTTAGCGGTTGAATTACATTCACAGGCCACTGTTGACAGCTTATCCCTTGTCCAGAACACCTGGCTCTCACTTGTGATTTAGGCACATGGCAATTTGAACACTGCTTCATCTTGAAAACACACCAAGCCACAGCAGAAATCTCTCCAAGCGCAGAGAATATCATATAGAAACATTGCCATTTGGATGTCCCTAAAACCCTCGATTTAAGATTTCTTGTCTGGCAAAAAAAAAAACAAAAAAAAACAAAAAAAAACAACCCAACATATCCAACTGCGTCGGGTGGGTGTAGCACCATCCTTAATCTCAATTCTCCTTTCTATTTCTGCAGCATGAAGTCACTGGGCTGTAATTGTTTCCCTCCCTGCACAGTGCTGGGGTTCCCAAATCAAGCCTGTATTGAGGCAGGTTTTGGGGTTTTTTTTTGCTTTTTTTTGTAATTCTAACTCTACCAAGAGTGGGTGGAAGGAGTTCTGCTGAACTCACAAAGCTGTTTCCAAAGCCTGCATTCATCACCATCTTTAGATATCAGAGAGACTCAATTCAATATGGGTTCTTTCTAAAAGCTGCTTCTACTCTGACTGCCCAAAAAAAATCTAAATTGGGAATTCGAGGGAACCATTCCCAGTGATCAAAGTGGTGATTCCCATCTGCCTAGATTTTAATTCCCCAAAATAGCCTACCAGGAGCCTCAGAGGTGTGGTTGAGGAGAAAACAAGATGATCAGTCACCCAGAGGAATTCTTCTTTTAGAAGGTAAGCAGGCCCGGCTCTCTGCAGGAGCAGAAGCCACCAGCTTCCACAGTATAGAACCTCGAGCGGCAAGAGAGATTCTCAAAGAGCTTGGCCACAGTGAGCTATCACTTCACCCTGGTAGACTGGCATTTACTAAAAGAGAAGGACTGGTGAGTGTTCAGAGAAAGGAGAGCCCTTGCACACTGTTAGCAGAACTTGCATTAATGGAGATCTTACAGAAAACAATGTAGGGATTCTTCCACAAAGAAGAGAAAGAACTATTGTCCAAAACAGCAACCTGCTTTCTGGGTGTATCTGTAAGACACAAGATCAGTCAGCTGAAGAGGTCGATCTGCATCCTCAGTCAGTCATCGCAGCTGTTAAGTTACAGTCTCAAACTAAGTGTCCATCAACAGATGAAGAGAGAGAAAAAATATGGTACGCTTGTGAAGTGAAATACTATTCTGCCTTTAGAAAGAAGGAAAGCAGGAGTCGGGGTGCGGTCAGTGACAAAAGTCCTTACTCTGCATCATGGGGCCCTGAGTTAGATCCACAGACCAAGGGGTGCCCTTCACTGCCAACAAGGTTGAATTTAGCATCACCATGGAAACATCTCTAGGTGTACTTTAGAGGGGTACTTTTGGAAAATTAGAAAGAGGCACAATTTTATGGGCAGGGTCTTAGACTGAATATAAAGAAGGTTCAGGGACCACCACACTGACCTCACTGTTTCCAGCCTGTGGGCACAGGATGACCAGGCTCTTCAATGTGCATGCCAGCAGGTCGTCCCTGTCCTTTGCCCACCATGCAGAGCTGTACCCTCAAACCAAGAGGCAACATAAACTCTACCTTTTCAAGTTGTTTTTATTGACATTTTGTAAGCAATGAGAAAAGTAGTTAAGACATTTAGTATTTTTTTTAAAAAAAATCCTCTGAAGAGAATCCACATGGGCAAATGAGGGTTATTGTTGGAGGTGGGTTTCATTTGTAGCCCAGGACATGGATACACTTGAAGGATATCAAGTTTAAAAAAAAAAAAAAGAGGTCGGATACAAAAAAAAACCAGTAATTATCACATAATTTCAATCACATGTGAAAAAAATTTTAAGGTCTCATTTTCTTAGTTCATGGCAAACTTCGCTGTGAAATTTGCCATGTTAGTGCAGTACCCATAGTAGCCAGAGAGGGGCAGCATATCCTCCGGAGCTGTGGTTACAGGCAGTTTACAAAGACCTGACATGGGTGCTGGAACCAAACTCCGGTCCCCAGGAAGAGCAGCAAGCACTCTTAACCTCTGAGCCATCTCTCCAGCCCCTATACATAAAAACGTTTATGTCAGTATTTCAGAAACAGAAAGACAGGCTAGGTATGTAGCTCAGTTTGAGTGTTGGCCTGACAAGAAAAGAAGAGGCCGAGTTAGGAGGACCACAAAGTCAAGGACATCCTGAGCTACATAGACAGTTCAAGACCAGCCTGGGCTACATGTGATTATTCCTCAAAGAAGAAGAGGTGAGAAGAAGAGATGTGAGGAGGGGGGTGGGGGCGAGGAGGAAAGAAGAAACAGAAAGTAGAGGCTTGAGTGAGAAAGATTGGTTTGATGTGGGTCAAGGGATAAAGCAGAATTCCAGTTAGATATGAATGATAAGTTCAAAAGATCTATTGCACATCGACGTGATTATAATTATTAACAATGTTTATTTTAAATTTGCAAAGAGCAGATTTAAAGTGTTCTTACCACTAAAACAAGAGTATGTTCATAAGCTCATGCCTGCCCCATAGCATAGGTTAGACACTTCACAATGTATATGTGTAGCCAAGAGTTAGGTTCTACAACATGAGTATTGTACTGGCTGGTTTTTGTGTGTCAACTTGACACAGGCTGGAGTTATCACAGAAGGGAGCTTCAGTTGGGGAAGTGCCTCTATGAGATCCAGCTGTGGGGCATTTTTTCAATTGCCCCTTGTGGGTGGTGCCATCCCTGGGCTGGAGGTCTTGGGCTCTATAAGAGAGCAGGCTGAGCAAGCCAGGGGAAGCAAGCCAGTAAAGAACATCCCTCCATGGCCTCTGCATCAGCTCCTGCTTCCTGACCTGCTTGAGTTCCAGTCCTGAATTCCTTTGGTGATGAACAGCCATGTGGAAGTAAGCTAAATAAACCCTTTCCTCCCCAACTTGTTTCTTGGTCATGATGTTGTGCAGGAATAGAAACCCTGATTAAGACAAGTATACAATATTTTCACCTGTTAGTTAAAAATAAATTGATAAGTAAATAACAAGCTCTTTCCTGATACAATCCCAAGAACTCTTTCACCAGACAGCCCAATGGATCTGACCCAGTCTTTCTTTCCCAGCACAGCCAGGGCCTGCTCACCAGCCCACCCACATGCACTGAGATTTCTCTGGGTAATTCCAGCACTCAGGAGGGAGGGGCAAACCAAACAAAGAGGAGCCTGGGATTGTTGGGGGTTGGGAGCAGGGATTGGGAGTGGTCTGTTTCTCCTTTAATTAGCACCTACCCACAGGGAGCATGTGTGTGGCTCTCCTGGCTGGTATTCCCTAGCAGAGTTCAAGTATTAGGAACAGATCAAGCTACAAGACAATTCCCAGCAAGGGCACAGCATCCTCCTGTGCCTCACAGCTTTGCTCATCTTTCCTACTTCCCCATCTACCAGGCTTAATCTCCTCGCTTTGGGGCACATGTTCTTGTGCCAGTGGAAGGGCAGATCTGGGTCACTGGCCTCTAGCCAGTGTCTACCCCATCGTAGGATCCACAGACAGGCATGTGAGCATGTGGTTAGAGCACCTACATCCTCCTGGGAAACCCAGTTGCAGCACAAAGACCTGAGTTTTCCCTTGAGCTGGATGCAGCAGGGCTGGAGCCTGCCTCCTTCCACAGTTTGATGTTAGCCTTATAAATCCCCATGGGTGGCAGAACGCTAAGCGGAGAGACTAAAAGGGAAATGCATTTTTCCTTAGTGTCCTAGAGTAACACATTCTGCGCTTCTCATCTCTCCTATCAGTGACCCTGCAGAATGCTCTGGACTAGGTAACGTTTTAAGAATTCTCTTTGGACTTAAACTAGGGGTGGGGCTGAGGGATAGTTCAGTGATCAATTGCTTGAGTAGGCCTGGGCTTGACCTCCATCACTGTGGGGGGAAAAAAAACAACCTCCCAGAAGCAAATTTCCCTTATACATTTTTTTGTTTTGGTTCAGTTTGATATTCTGGTGTGTGTGTGTGTGTGT
>NW_022196905.1:242044647-242045460 GCF_008632895.1 Mastomys coucha
GTGTGTGTGTGTGTATGTGTGTGTGTGTGTGTGTGTGTGTGTTTTCTGTTGTTGTTGGTTTGGTTTGGTTTTTGGTTTTTTGTTTTGGGTGTTTTGTTTTGTTTTTTATAAAATGTGGTTGATATACACAACAGAACATCATTCAGCCAGTTAAAAACTAAACCCTGTCGTTCTCGCCTGGAGGACTTTCTGATGAGCGGCACAAGTCATACACAGAAATACAAGTCAGTTGTGCACGGACTTACTCGCATGCTGTCTAAAGATCTTTAGAATGGGAAACAATCGTGGTCACCAGAGACTCTGAAAGGAAGTGTCAAGGAGGGTGGGAGCTAGGAGCTGGTGAGGACAGACACAACTAAAGAGGACAAGTGAGCTCTGGTTTTCATTCCTCCCCACAATGACGTCACCATGGTAGCAATGTTGTGGTGGGTATTTCAAGGCAGCCAGCAGAGAGAGTGTCTAATGCCTTAGCACACAAAAATGTAGCTGTGGGAGGTGAAGGATAAGCTAACTGCCTTGATTTGGTTATGCATATAAGTTCTACATGTGTTATTATGCAACATATTCATGCCTAGAAACAGCCACAGTACTTACAAATATGTCTAGGCATTATCATCACTTAAGAACAAACAGAAACAACAAAATGTAATAAAATTAAGAATCATGAGACCAGACTGGTAAAGGTGTTTGCTGGTAAACTTGGGGATCAGAGTTCAACCCCCAGATTCCACAGATTGACTTCTGAAGGTTGTCCTTTGCTCCTCTGACCCCTCTACACACACACACACACACACACACACACACACACACACA
>NW_022196905.1:242045495-242047830 GCF_008632895.1 Mastomys coucha
ACACACACACACACACACACACACACACAGACATTCAAATTATTCATAAAAGCCAGAAGCTAGAAATAACCCAAATGTCTACCAGAGTATGTGCATGGAATGAAGTGCTACACAGGAATGAAGCTCAGACACACCCAGCTACATGGATAAATCTCACAGATCTGTGATCGGAAGATGTTGAGCAAGAGCCACACTGTGATCCCATGTATAAAAACTTCTAGAACATGACAATCAGACTTAAGTTGAAAGAAATGAGGACAGCCCTTTTTTCCATTAAAGGGGATGAGGAGGCTTGCCTGGAGGGAACACAGTCAGCTTTCCAGGATGACAGAAGTGACCTGTGTATTGATAGACATGTGGGTAACATGGATGAAAACATTTATCAAAACTGATCAAACTGTGTAGCCAGCACTTGACTGGGCCTGACCATTTTGTGCTGAGCATTCACCCAGGAAGTGATACTTCAGTTCTTGAGTTACTTTTTTTCTTAAAGCTTCAAAAATACCAGGCCTTCCCTACTGCGAATCAACACAGGAAAGCAATCACGCTCCTCAAGCTCAGCCTTTGCCTCTTATCCTCCTTACCTTCCCCAACAAAGGAGCTCACCCGCCTGGAGTGCTTCTTCCCACAATCCTCTCTGCCTGCTTCCCACTCGCAGACAGCCACAGTTCTATCAAATCTACTGGGAATGGAACCCAGGATCCCGCATATATGAGGCAAGTGCTCAATTCCTGAGCTACCTTCCAGGTCCTGTTTCTGGTTTGGGTTGTCACTGATGGGAATTGGATGTACACAATTTGTTTCTATAATCTAATCATACTCTAGGTCAAGAAATAAAGCTGTGCAACATTTCATTGACAAGACAAACCACAAACTATCAGTTTGTTGACTTGTCTTCAGCACACACTCATACCAGTGATGGGCTGTCAGACTCTTCACAGTTGATTGTGGTTTGGGTTTTTGTTTTGTTCTGTTTTTTGTGTTTGTTGATGTATGATATGTGTGTGTGTGCGTGCGTGCGTGCGTGCGTGCGTGTGTGTGTGTGTGTGTGTGTGTGTGTGTGTGTGTGAGTAACTACCACTTGCCTACATGTATGGAGGCCACAGATCAACATCAGGTGTCCTTCTCTATTACTTCCCCCCTTACAGTCTCTCACTGAATCTGGATGGAGCTCTGGAGCTCGCCATTTTCTCCAGGCTGGCTAGTGATCTAGCCCCAGAGATTCACCTGTGTCCATCCACCACCCCCCCAACTCTAGGATTACAGATGCCAGTTGCCAATCACTCCAAACTCAGACCCTCACTGTAAGTAGTTTACCTACACGGAGCTATCCCCTCCCCCATTTTTTTGTTTGTTGAGACAAAGTCTTGCCTAAATCCCAGGCTGTAACTGTGGTCTTTCCTACCTGCACCCCAGTTCCCAAATGATGACCCTGAGCATAATTGTTAATGAATAAACACCTAGGCCATGAACTTGAACTTGTTCCCCAACTAGCTTGTAACTTATATAAGTCGTTGACTCTGTTCTATGTGTGCAAATGACTGCTTACATCTCCTCAGTTTCACACATCCTTCTCTTCAGAGTCCCAGGCAAATCTTCCACCTGGCTCTCTCCCAGCATTCCTCTCGCTGGATGTCCCACCTTCTAACTCTACCTCATCTTACTGGACATCAGATTTGTCTTGACAGATTCTCTCTACAGGCCATCCTCCTGCTTCTATCTCCTGAACACTGTGATTACAGGTGCATACCACCATACCTGGCCATCTCTCCACTCACTGTCACTATAACTGTGCATGTACCCAACATCCCTAGCCTTTGTCTTTCAAAAGGAGAATTTCCCAGAGAGAAACAGCTAAGTCAAAAAAAAAAAAAAAAAAAAAAAAAAGAGGCTTGTTTGTTTTAATATGTACTTCAGGTTATATTCCCCTAAGGGTACAAAAGTGTCATTTAATGCTCAGCCTGATATACTTAGGTCTGGAGATTGCTTTCCAAAATGGAAATAAATTATGATTCATTTTAGACAATTCATCGGTGTCCTAAGGGAGAAAATCCCTTTTTATATCTAGGCCTACAGACACCTCAGTTATTCTGTCAGATTCTATGTGAGAAATCCGAAAGAATCAGAGTTAAAGAACTGAGCTAGCCCTGGTTAAGGACTCTCTCCTAGACAGCCACATAATATCAAGATGACCTTAAACATGTTTCTCACATTGTTTGCCGTCCTTGCAGATAATTTTATAATAATAATTATGTCTGACTGTCAAAAGGACAAATCGGCAACCAACAAATTGGGAAAAGATCTTTACCAACCCTATATCTGATAGAGGGCTAAT
>NW_022196905.1:242049124-242060418 GCF_008632895.1 Mastomys coucha
TTTAGAGGGGAAACTGGGAAGGGAGAAATTTACATGTAAATAAAGAAAATATCTAAAAAAAAAAAAATAATTATGTCTGTAACTTGGAAGACTAAAGATAATGCTAGGGCACTGGGCAAAAGAGCCTGGCACATATAAAGAGTCCAGTCAGTCATTACTGGGCCACTTATTTAAATGTTCAGGTCCTCTACTTTCTCATCTGCAAAATAGGGACAATTATGAACTGTCTCAAAGAATGAAGTAAAGATTTGAGTCAAAACAATGCTTACCTTATATTAAGTTTTCAATAAAATGAGCTAATGTCATGGGTAAAATGCAGCATTGCCAAGGCAGAGCCAGGCTCATGTGGCTGCTCAGACCCAAATGTGGTGTCAGCATGAAACTGGCACTCACAATCCTCCAAACTGCAGGGGAAAGAACTTCCTACCAAACCTGTGGAAGGTATGGACTCCCAGAAAGCGACCACCAAGCACCTGTGGGGACATTCTCCTGTCCTCCCTGGAGGTTGACACACAGCTCCCATTGCTGTAGAGTGATTCTGAGGACTGCGAACTTCTCAAGCTGCTGAGCTGAGACATGTGCAATGTCCTCTGAGGTGACCACTATTCCAGCTGCTCAACTTCCTAAGGGCTGCAAGCCTGAATGAGCATTCTAGCTTGGTATGATGCTAATCAGGGGTGTTGGGAGAATGGCAGTTATTCAAATAACCTGCCCAACCTACCTTAAAGGAGCACTTGCTGAGGCCAAAGGCTTAGACTGGGGCATAGAAGAGGAAAGAATGTGGAATTACAGAAAAGTCTCTGCTCTGCAGGAAATACCTAGGATGTCCTCATTGACCTGTGTCCAGTAGGCATGCTAGCCCACAGGAGCCACCTGTACACTGGGCAGGAATGACTTGCTAACTGATCCAATGGAAGATCTAGTTAATGCTTTTTTTTTTTAAAGCTCCAGCTAAAAATATTGATTGTGTTTCAGAAGAAGATCTATAAAAGATGCTCACTTCACTTCTTTCCCAGGATCAACTTGGCTTGGTTTGCCAAAGGCCCCAATAATGCTCTTATTTGGAAATTAAATAGTATTCTTTAGCTTGGAAACAGAAATACAAGCCCAGTCCTTCAACAAAACCAATGGTTGTGAATATGGTCCAGTGCCCTGTGGATGAGGGACACAGAAGGACCATGGCATCTGGAGTCGGAAAAAGAGCTGAACACTGTACTGTGGTGACCAGGTCCCTTAGGTCCCTCACACAGACCCAACTCACCCAGCATATTCCATTGGCTTGATGGGTTGTCTTTACAGTGAACTCCTTCCACAAACATCAACTCCTCTGGTAGGAAAATGGGGGTGGGTGACTGTTTAAAACCTACTCACTCACGCAGGGAGGATCCAGAAATTTTCACCCACACACAGTATGTTAGGCAACTTACTGTTGCTATCACAAAGTACCTGAGGGAAATGTAGTTAAGAGTAGTAAAGGTTTGTTTCCATTCACAGTTTCAGAAGTTTCAATCCATGGCCCCTTGACCCCATTTCTTGGAGCACATGCTAAGGCAAAACATCACAACAGAAATGTAAGGGGAGAAAACTGCTCACCACATGGTAGCAGGAGAGTGAAAAGAGAAGACCACAGTCCCACCTTAGCTTAGTGGTCACACCTACAAGAATCTACTTTCTCCCCACTAAGCCTCACTTCCTAAAGAGTTTGTTACTTCCCAACAACATTATCAATATGGGGAACTAGGGAACACTTAAGACTCAGTCCATAACTCCAGGGGAAATGATTTTGTGAGATAAAGAAGTAAATAATACAAATTAGATAGATAGATAGATTTTATATAGATGCATAGACTGATATATAAACAGATAAATAATAGATTTAGACAGGTAGATTGACAGATAATAAATTATAAATAGATACATGCATATATAGATAAATTAGATAGATGATAGATATATAATAGATATATAGATAAATGATAGATTAGATAGATTATAGATATGGCAGATAGATAGATAATTGATAGATAGATGATAGATAGATAGATAGATAGATAGATAGATAGATAGATAGGTAGATAGATAGATAGGTGATAGATAAACAGACAGATAAATAGATGAACAGACAATAAATCATATCTAGAAAAACCAACAGACAGATCATAAGTAAATAGCCAGTATTCTGTGGCTGTTCTTTATGGGCCAGAACTTTCAATGAGAACTGCAGTCATTCAGCTAGAATACTTAAGTACAGTTGGAATCATGAGACGCAGGAGAGCCAGTGGCAGTTCTTGTCCACCAACAAGAGTAAGGTAGGTGTGATTATGGTAAAGAGCAGCAGAGACAAAGCAGCTATCAAAATGGCCTGATTCATGTAGACCTGTTGCACTGGCTACATAACCATAGTGTCCCTAGAAGGGAAACAGAGAGGAAGCCTACTAAATTTCTGCTTCCTCTGTGTAAGTAAGAAAATCTTCCAGTCGGGCAAGTGAAGTCTAGCTCAAAGCACAGAAATAGAGAGCCACGTGGCCCCTCGGTCTATTCCCAGACTTGTACCAGTTTACAGATCCAGACCCTCTTGAATGAAGGGGAGCTAGGTTCCTTTAAGGAAGGACCTGGTTTATTCTGTGGGTCTTCCCCACCCCAAACCCTGCCCCTAGTTTCCCCTAAAGTACCCATGGCCTCCTGCAGTATAGCTGGTAAGTGAACAGTGCTCACCTCTTAACTCTGGGCCTCAAGGTATATGATGATGCTTCTATTATAGGACTCCAAGAAAAAAAGAGAGTGACTTTTATTTTTAAGGACCCATTTATTGTGTGGCCTCTTTCTCTATCTGACCCCATCTGAAATCAAGTCTTACAGAAACGGGCCGTCCCAGGAGCATGTGTTTCAAGTGTTTGATTGCTTGTGAGGTAGGGTGAGAGGCCCTAGATAAAATGTCGACAACCCTGGATCTTTGATTATATATAGTAGGAACGAAATAGAGGGAGATAAACACCACCAGGCAGAATAATAAAGTGCAGTACATCCCCCTGTGTTTTCCATGATGTCTAACTGGGGTCATGGCCTAGATTATCTGACTAAAGCCTTATGAAACACAAGTGAATTGCTTATTGACTAGAAGTCTAATGATTAAAGAGTCTTTTAATCATTATACCTGTGTCCTCCCCAGCTAACTCATCCTCCTCCACAGTTGCTATCAGAGAGAACTTTTAAAATGTAGTCACTCATTTGCTTAAACTATTATCAAGAGTTTAGTAGGAAATGCAAGAATCTTACCATAGAATTCAAGACCTTGCTAATCCAACTCCATCTCCCAGGAATCCTTGCCTGATTTTATCCATCCCAGCCTCCTTGAGGATGCCTCTATATCTGAAAATTGGGATTCTGCTTTCCTAGCACCATCTCCTCTACCTTTTCTAGAGTTTAATTCTACCCATCTTCCTCACCTAAATATCACCTCACTTCTAGACTTTCTATCACATTTTTAATAGTTTCATTTCTGAATTTCTCATATTCTGCTACAATTACTTGTCCTCCTACTGTCTTGTTTACCTCTTATTCATCTTCTTAAATACTCTCTGGTATACAATATTTATAGACATTAGTGAGGGGGTTGATGAGTTAGTTAGTTGAATGAATCAATAGAAAAACAATAATCCTAACTCCTGGAAAATAAATCAATATGATGATGGGTAATAAATTGGATAGATAAGTGTATGTGTGGAAAAGAGAGAGACAGGGAGAGAGGAAATAGAATGCTTGCACGGGTAGCTAAGAAAATAAGCAACAGATAGGTGGAGCGATGATATATGGATGGATATTTAGATGGATAGATAGATAGATAGATAGATAGATAGATAGATGACAGATAGATAGATGATAGGTAGATGATAGATAGGTAGATAGATGATAGATGATAGATAGATAGATAGATAGATAGATAGATAGATAGATAGATAGATAGATGACAGATATGCATACATATACACATATATACATAGATAATGGATATTGAGTAGGTAGGTAGGTACATAAGCCAGATTTCCTAGGACTTAAATCCTCCTCTTCTATTCCTCTAATGACTCAGACACTCTTCTTCCTAAAAAGAAGAAAGAATACTTGTTACATCTAGCAGAGTTTTTAAATAAAAGAACTGAAGAGCAAAATAATAGATGACTTAGTTTCTTTCCTGTTAATGAACCCCACATTGGCGAATCTCAACTTGTTGGATGTTCCTAAAGATGACAAAAGCCAAGTTCAAGTAACTGGACACATTGGGACATGCTGTGACTTAAGCCAGTGTCTCCTTACCATGGGTGGCCACAGTCCCACAACCTACATTTCAGGAACAACCCAGTACAAGTCTTCAGCTCCTCACTGGAGTGCACATGGAGCCACGCTAGCTTCCTAGCAACAGTTAATTTAATTACAAATGAGGGTCATGTATTTGTGTACCTTTCATTGTCCACTACTCTTCTAACGGGCCCTAAAAATTAGTGTTTTAGTGACCAAAGTGTCTGTAGGCATCCTAATTGCCATGTTCCATTCCTATAGAAAATCAACAAAAGAACTAGTATTTACAAGAACTGGGCTTTTTTTTTCCTTCAGGAATCCCGGTGGGCACAATACATACACTACTACTCCTGACCATCACACCAGCTCCACAAGGAAGGCACTACTGTTCATATCTCACTCTGTCCAGATGATGACATCAAGTCCCAGAGAGGTTAGCAGCTCAGACAAGGCCCCAGCTCTTAAGCAGTGAAGCTGTGTAGCATCACACGTTTCTTCACGACAGTAAGTAAAGAAGTAAGAATGCATTTTTCCTCATAGAGATGAATAAAATGACTTTCAATGACTACTTTTTAAAAGTCCAACCCATAAAGCCATTATGATGGCACATGCCTGTAATCCCAATGTCCAGGAGGGGAGGACAAGAGGAGAGAGAGTCTAAGGTTATCATATAGGACCTTATGTCATAAAAGAAACAAAGAAGGACATGGAAAGTAGGGAAGGAGGGGGGGAAATGAAGGAAAGAGGGACTGGAGAGGTGGCTCGATGGTTAGAGCACTGACTGCTCTTCCAGAGGTGCTGAGTTCAATTCCCAGCAACCACATAGTGGCTAACAACCATCCACATAATGGGATCTGATGAGCTCTTCTGGTGGGTTTGAAGAGAAAGCTAGAGTATACATAAAATAAATAAATTTAAAACAAAATGAAAGAAAGAGAGAAAGAAAGAAGGAGAAAGAAAGAGAGAGAGAGAAGGAAAGAAAGAAGTAAAGGAAGAAAGGAAGGAAGGAAGAAAGAAAGAAGGAAAGAAAGAAAGAAAGAGAGAGAAAGAGAGAAAGAGAGAGAAAGAAGTTAAGAATGAAAAAATTGATTTTTTTTCTAACATGCTAGGCCTTTACTGTTCTAAGCAAAGGAAAGAGGAAACATGGCAAAGTTTGTACTAGCTGCTCAATATTCTTTCCCCCAGCCTACAATACCCCCAAGCCCAGCCTTGCTTGCATGTAAGGAGCCTTAAAGAAAAGCTCGTGAATTTGAAGAAGACCAGGGAAGGGCATAAGAAAAAGCTTGGAGGGAAGAAAGGGAAGGGAGAAATGTTAGGATTATATTACAATCTCAACCAATCCTTCCCTGAAAGGCTCAGGGAATCTTGCAGAAGAGGAAGCAGAAAGAACACAAAGAACCAGAGAAGATGAAGCACACCAAGGAAACCAGGCCCTCTAAATCAACATGATGCATTTATGAACTCACAGAGACCCTGGCAGCATACACAGGGCCTGCACAGGTCTGCATCCTATGGGGTCCTAGAGCCTAAAGGAGAAGACACACCCATCCCTAGCCCAGAAGTTGTCTCCAATTGATAACCACTTGCAAATGAAAATTTTGTTTTCCCCAAGGGAGTTACACTGGGGAAGCAAGCTACTTGTAAGGGTAGTTAGTGACTACTGCATACCCAGCTGTAGATGGCCAAGAGAAGAACTCAACGGCATCTTTGGAGGTTCCTTGTCTCAGAATGTCACGTCAAGATTTTTTTTAAAATCTTACTTTTAATTTTTTTATTTATTTTATTCATACTTTTCTCTCTTTTTGCCCTGTCGGTCCTTTGCAGTTTAGTGTTTTTATGTAACTCCTAAATGTGCAAACAAGTGGGCCCGAGCCTATATCTGTTTATTATACTTTTGTTTTGTACAGAAATTTTATTCATAGTAGCTAAAATAAAGGAAAACCTCAAATGGCTATAGACTTACAAATGGATAAACAAATATCAGACGTCCGTGTGTACAGACAGACTTCTGTAGAGTCAGATATGCCACAAAATCATTGAAAAGCAAAAGAAACCAGACATCCAATGCCACATCTATGACTCTGTGATGGATAATCCTTATTTTCAACTTGGCCAGGTTGAGAATTACCTAGGAGACATACCTCTGAATACCTCTGAAGTTCAGAAAGGGGCAGCTGAAGAGGGAAGATCTGCCCTGGATGTAGGTGATACCCTCTCACAGGTTGGGTGCTCAGACTGGAAAAATGAGGGGAGGGAGAAAGGCCTGAGCACCAGTAGTCATCTCTCTCTGCTTTTTGATCATGATGCAATGTGACCCACTACCCTCGCCGCACCCCCACACTGCTGTCCCTTCCTGCCATGGTGAGCTGTAACCCTAAACCATAAGCTAGTATAACCCTTCCTTCCCTAAGATTGTGACCTTAAAGATAACTAAAGCAGATTCCATTTACATTAAATCCAGAAATAGGAAGAAGAATGGTAGCTTCAAGATACTGGAGGGACAGAGAAATGGAAAAGGGAGGTTGGTGGGCACATGGTTCATCTTTTGAACAACAAAAATGTTCTGGAATTAACTAGTGACAGTAGCTGTGCAACCCTCTGTGTTGTACACCTTGAAGAGGCAATTTTATGGTGATAAATTCTATCTCAATAAAAATAAATATTTTTTAAAAGATTAGCATCCACATAAGAGGTTTTGAATGCCCTAAAATTGGAAAAGATCCAACATGAGAGGAATTTGATAGATGATTTTCTAAATTGGAAAACAGTCCAAAATGTGCATATTATCACTTTGCAAAAGAGTAGTGAAGCTGAAAGAAACTATCCTCGAGCATCAATAATAAATACATTTCAATCAATCATGCTAGACGGCAGAATTATCCTGCCCTTCTGTGGAAAATTATATTATAGATTCATTGTCGGATGAAGAGGCAGTGACGGTACACAGCCAAGGATTGTGGGGGAAATATTAGAGACTTGTCAAGAAAATAATAAAATCGTCTTATTCGGCTGAGTTTTTATCCCGTCCATTGTACTTGTCAGTTAAATGAGTCATTTGTTACATCTATTTTTGTTCTAAATAAAAACTTATTTCTGTATCTTAAGAAGGTTTAGGGAGGAAGGAAGAAGTCTCCTGAGCTTTTAAGGGGACAGTTGAACTCTTCTCTCTTGAGAGCCAGAGGGGCAAGATGTGTAGCCAGGATCCAGTTATCTCTCATTCTGGCAAGTCTCCCTTCTTTACTGGGTAGCAGACTCCGGGGCCACTAAGAACAAAAATGGGGCAGATGCCTAGAACAGATAACTCTAAGAAGAGGCCTCCTGCTGTTCTTGATGTTCTCAGACATGATCTGCTCAGGGTATGTGTATGTCTCAGATAGGTGGCTTAGGCTTGCTCTCGGTTTAGTGCTCATGGATAGATCAGGCTACACTGAGTCCCTAAAGTTGATTTACATCACCCAAAAGTTCTACAGTGCTCAACTTGCTAATGCCAGAAATCTCTTTCAGTTCTTGGACTTAAATCTCCCTTCAACAACCTAGCACCCATTCTTTTTTTTTATTAGATATTTTCTTTATTTACATTTCAATGTTTTCCCCTTTTCTGGTTTCAAGAACCAGATGTCCCTCAACAGAGGAGTGAATGCAGAAACTGTGGTACATTTACACAATGCAGTACTACTCAGCTATTAAAAACAATGAATTTATGAAATTCTTAGGCAAATGGATGGATCTGGAGGATATCATCCTGAGTGAGACCTTACCTCAGTAAAGCAGGTGAATGAACTGGAAAAACAGAACAGTGTAACTGCACATAGCCCAATCACAAAAGAACACACATGGCATGCACTCACTAATAAGTGGATATCAGCCCAGGAGCTCGGAATACCCAAAATACAATCCACAAACCACATGAAACTCAAGAAGAAGGAAGACCAAAGTGTGGCTACTTCGATCCTTCTTAGAAGAGAGATCAAAATACCCATGGAAGGAGTTACAGAGACAAAGTGTGGAGCACCCATTAATAGCTCTGTCTTGGTTCTTTCCGTTGTTTTGGGCATTTTTCTCCCAGACACCAAAGAACTTAAGAAGTAGATTTAAGATTTCCTGGGTCCTCTGACTAATAAAATCTTAAACCTAATACAATTACTTTCTCCTCCTCCTCCTCCTCCTCCTCCTCCTCCTCCTCCTCCTCCTTTCCTTCCTCCACTGCTGTTGCTTGTGCTTCATTTTCTCCTTGACCTCTGTGCCCTCCTCCCCCTTCTCCTAGTTCTCTCCCTCCTCCTTCTTCCTCTTCCACCTGCTCCTCCTCTTCTTCCTCCTCCCTTCATATGTTGCTGCAGTGGTAGAGATTAAACTCAGGGACTTGTGAACGCTCACATGCTCTGTCACTGAGCTATTCCCCAGCCCTCAATACAGTATCTGAAAATAAGGTGAAAGCACACCCTACGGCAAGGAAACAGGAGTCCTCTTCCATCTTGGCAGGTTCCTGGAAGAGAGACCTTACCTCAGTAAAGCAGGTGAATGAACTGGAAAAACAGAAGAGTGTAACTGCACATAAAGTCGGGAAGTGGCAGGTGGGGCTGACGAACAGACATTGGACACGTTAGACGGTGGCAATGCCTCCTCATGAGACCAGTGCTAGCATTCAAGTCACATCGCTTAGGAGCCCACACAAATACCAGCCAGAAACCTTGGTTCAAACCAAGAACACAAAATAATTTCAACTTCCCTTCCTGCCTGCTCCTTTATGATCTCACCAAAAAGACTCCAAGACAGATGATTGCAAAGAGATGGATGCCTAGGGATAAATGTCACTGGTCCCATTAATTCTCCGGGTCACTCTGCAGACTTCCTCTGTGCTGAGATAGATGGCTTGCACGCTCTTCATAACAGTGACCATCCAACCTTAGCATTTGCTTAACATTTTACAATTTATATAAACTTGGGTCTTCATCATTCCAGGAAGAAGTACGGAGGTATAATTACAACTCTACAGGTAAGAAAGAGATCTGGGGAGGTAATGTGAGCTAGCATTGTACATATTTTGGGGCCCAAGCTGTGGTCTCCATCTCCCTAAGGTAAATAAAGTTCCTCTGGGGCCTAGGAACCAGATTAATCTGGCTTAAGGCTTCCCGTGGAGTTTTTTTATATGTGAAAGCTGGGGGTTGCAACCAAATGCAATTATCCCTTGGGGAAATACACCTTCTTTTCTTTCAAAATGACAAGGGGCAGATAGAAAGCATTTAAGAGGAAACTCTATTCTGACCATGTTTAGACATTCTTACCATTATTCCCTCAATAACACAGTCCGGCAACAATTGGCAACATCTCTATTGAATTTGGTCTTAGAAGTAACATTTAAAGACTATGAGAGAGTGTACAGGTTGTATGCAAATACTATAGCATTTTGTATGAGGGATTTAGCATCTGTCTCTTGAGTATACCTGGGGGAACCTGAAATTAATCGTCTGCCTACATCAAGGGAATAGTACACACATTTCATATAAATCATTCTTCAGGACCCTGAATCACACAGCTCTTTCATTTAAGAACTATGAATTTTTATACAACTTTGTTACTGGTCAACTTCTTTTTAGATCATAGCATAAATGTGCCTTGTCCTCTGGCCTCCCACAGATCACCTGGAATAGATCAGGAGATATTAAACTTTAGAAAGCCGGAAAGAGCTCAGCAGCAAAGGAGTGACACATTCCGCACCCCACTCCCAACTCTGAGCCCACATTCTTTCTCCCACCCTACATGGGGGTGGGGCTGGTTCTCTGGCAGCACCATGCAGTACTCAGAGCTTCTGCTGACTCATTTATTATTTATGCAAAATAATAAAAGCAGTTTCTTCCAAGGCAGGGAGGGGGAAAGATGGCACAGAATGATAACCATCCAGATCCCAACAGCAAACACAAACAGGCCCCAAGCCCTGTATCCTGGATAGAAGCAAGGCATAAGGTGCATGTCCCACACACGCATCTCTCAAGATATTGTATTCATGAAATGTATAGGGAAAGGTTATGGACTGTTGTTTATATGTTAGTAGAAAATGTTTATTTCATCTTCTTCTCTTCCTCTTTTCCTCCTATTCTTCCAGATCTTCCCCATCCTTCTTCTTACTCCTTTGTCTCCCTTCAGACTCCAAGCCCTTTCTTTCCCTCTTGTTTATGTATATGTATATGTATATGTATATGTATATGTATATGTATATGTATATGTATGTCTATATCTATCTATCTATCTATCTATCTATCTATCTACCTATCTATCTACCTATCTATCTAGTCCATATTACCTGTGTGCACTCCTGTATCCACAGATGATAAGCATAAAAAATATTGCAAACCTAGAGGTAAACTGCAATCTTAAGTGAACCAGGGATAGAGATGCTGCAGTATCCCACACTTTCATCTTCCCACCCATTTATATCTTCCCACCTCTTTTTATTCATTTGTGTCTCAGTTATTAATAATCCAGTGATGTGTTAGACCTTTAGACTAGTTTAACCTTTCCCAATAACTTCTAAGTCCACAGGGGGAGCCAAACATATGAACGCCACAGTGTATCATACGCCTCAGGATGTAGAGTGTCAGACACAGTTTCAAATAATGAGCACAGCCCTGAAAGATGTTGACCAGGAGGAAAGGATATGCCAGGTGAAAGAAACATGGTGGAAAGTCAGAGTCTGGGAAGATTTGAGCTGAATCCAGAGTTAGCCCCAGAGGAAATGTTTCTGTTGCTCTTTGAGACCATAATAAATAAAGTCTTCTATTAATAAGTTGCATTTTCACTTGGCCAAGATAAGATTACAATGGGCATGCTGAGAGAAAAAATAACTCATGAAACACCACTATTAGACTGAAAATAAGTAGAACATATGGGATTCGTGAGAAAGCTAACCAATATTGATGTGGTTTATTTGAAAAAGACTTGGTGCCCTAGAGGAAGGAGGAAAAGGAAAGGGAGAAAGAGAGAGAGGGAGAGGAGGAGAGGAGAGA
>NW_022196905.1:242061007-242091381 GCF_008632895.1 Mastomys coucha
GGGGAGAGGAGAGGAGAGGAGAGAAGAGGAGAGGAGGTGAGGGGAGGGGGGAGGGGAGAGGAGAGGAGAGGAGGGAAGAGGAGGGGAGAGGAGAGGAGAAGAGAGAAGTCCTCAGGCCCCTTCTTGCCATAGAGGTAGCCTTTCAAAGGTAAGCTCTCAGAGCTGGTACTGTAGCTCACTAGTAGAGTGCTTGCATGTAGGAAGCCCTGGGTCCCATCCCCTGGGCCATATAGGCTGGATGTGTTAGCACATACCTATAATATCAGCACTTGGGAGGCAAAGGAACGAGAGTAAGAAGTTCAGTGTCATCCTCGGCTAATAGCCAGTTCAAGGGCAGCCTGGGCTACAGGATACCTACTTTGTCTCAAAAATAAATAAATAAATGAGTTGCCATATCATTGACATGTTGTCCTTTTTATTGGGTCCTTAAGAAGGAGCAATGTCTCCCAGGTCCAGTCAAAATGAATTCCCATCTTCATCCCATAAACATGATGAACGTGTTTAAGAGCACACAAAAATATCAATTATCATTCATTCAAATCTTTGAATAATTGTTTAAAAATCAGATTCCCTTCCTAACTTAGGATGGATTAGCCTCAATGAAGGAGCATAATTTTGTCTGAGACCAGAGAGAAAGGAAATATGGGAAAGAAATCCTTAGCAGGGAACAGTAGACTCCAGGGGTACATAATAAACATACATACATACATACATACATACATACTTACATACATACATACAGAGAGAGAGAGAGAGAGAGCACTCGGCATAAAAAAGAAGCCACCAGCTCCTTGGTCCAGGCAAGAAGGAGGTGAAAATGTGCTGGTGGCAGATTTTGTCCACCCTGTTCCCACCACCTTCAAGTATAGAGGCTCTTCCCACAGCCTCTGATTCCCAAGCCATACAATGCCAGTAGCTAAGGAATGTCTGATGTGAAGGATCAAATTCACAATCATCAGGCATACATTTCAGCATCTCCTCCACATGTAGGTGCTCCATGAGTCAACACAACAACCCAGCAAGAAGGGTTGTCATTCTCATTGGCCACATTGAACGCTGAGGTCTGGTGGGGTAGTGTGTTCTGGATGGCAGTTTGGGGACAGCCATGTTGACATTGATTCAGATTCTGATTTTCTGTGGAGCACCCACTCTTACTCACCATGGGCACAATTCATCTTCTACAGGACCAGAACAGGCTGGGCACCATGTGGACAGACATATCCAGCATGCTGTAAGAATTTGAGGGCTTGACAAAATGCCCCTGGGCGGATGACAAACGCCCTCACTTCCATCCGAATCAAAAAAATATTATGCCTTTCTTTGTCTTAGTATAGGAGTCTAAGCCACTAAAAAAGCAACTTGTGTTCAGTCACCCAGTGCTGTTGTAAGGACCTGGGTGGCTCAGCCCTAAAGGATACAATTCCTAAATAGAGGTAAGGACAGGGCCTTCCAACAACTGCGAGAAAGAATCCTTCCGATGTTTGCCAGCAAATCTTGGTGGCCCTGGGCTGGCAAATGCATCATCACTTAGCTCCATGATCTCTGCGCACGTCTCAGTCCAAACCTTCCCCTTTTTAAGAATGCCAGTCATTGGTTTAGAGCTAACTAAAACAACCTCACTTTTACCTTCGTAGCCCCATAAAGACTCAATTTCCAAATAAGGTCTTCTCGGTAACATGGGAGTTAGAACATCAGCATGTCTTTGTGGAGGGTCATAGTTCAACCTGTACAGCTCCCTTGCTAACTAACAATCAACCTGGCTTCATTTCTCGTCTGCCACCAGCTCCCACCTCTATCCCATCCCCCTGAGGTCTCTCTGATGCTCTGGCTCATCTGGATGGTGGTTGGAACCCTTCCATCTCCAGCCTTGAACCTCACCCCACCAGAGCTCTGTCTGCATTGTGCTGCCCACTGGATTCCTGTGAATTACAGAGAAGCTTCTCTCCAGGCAAGTTGCCAGTTTCACGTTTATTCCCACTTGTTAACAGCATCTGGCAGCTCCTCTCTAACAGCCCCATGCCACTCTGTCATAATCAGTGCTTTGTCTGCCTGCTTCCGGTTGGGTATTTAGACGCAGCTGGGGACAGTCAGCCATTTCCCCAAAAGCTATTGTGTGCTTAAGAAGGAAAACTTAAGTCTTTTAATTAGCCACGATCCCTCTGCCGTGGAAGCCCAAAGCATATCCATTTTACCTCACTTTACCCTGCAGATGTTTCCTCTGAGGTGAGGGGTGTGAGGGAAGTGGTAACAATACGGTAGAATTTCTACTACTTTTCAAAGCACTTTCCATCCCCAAAGCCTTAGAAGTAAGCAAGGAGGCAAGCATCCCCCTTGGGCAGATGTGGCAACTGAGGCTAATCTCTGTGGCTGAATAATTAGTAAGGAGTCTATTGAAGCAGGCACCATCCTGTACTGTCATGTCGCTCCTGTTTCCGAAGCCTAACGAAAACCTCATTTAAATGAACGCTGAGCAGGGAAGTTCTTACTTCCAGAACTAGAAGAATGCATTTCTTTGTTTCCCCTGAGTCTCTGCTCTCACTGGCCTTGCGTCCTAGAATGTTCCTCTAAGTAGCAGTGTTCTCTCTTCAAGTTTCAGCTCATCAGTTGGAACCCCAAGGAAGTATTCTTTAGAACTATGTAAGGTCTCTTAGTACATGCTCTCCTAGAATCCTTATCTTCCCTGAACACATGTCAAGTGTAACTATCTGTTTAGCAGCCCTTCCCTGACAGGCCAAGGCAAGAACCAAGAACCCCACATTCCCAGTCCCCAGCGTTGCAGTCCCACAGTTTCTGTCCCTACTAACGGGCTTAGTAAATATCTGCCAGGGAAGATAGAAAGGCCATTACCTGCTGCCCTCAGCAAGGCTACCCCTTCCTCTGAGTATCAGTTTCTTTCCCCACCAACCACATTGTTTATAATTAAAATTATATTAACACAACACCATAGTTCAAATAAAAAAGCCCAAGATATTCCTATATACAATGTACTAAACAAAATACATGAATCAGAACCATTAGAAAAATTTGCAATAACAAATTATAATTTATCACCTATTAATCATGTTGAAATTATTTTTCTCCTCCTCTAGACTTCTCTTGAGAATAGTGACTCTATATCAGGCCCCTGCGTCTCCTGGAAATACACAGAACAAATGTTTCTAGAATGAACAAACGATTTAATAAGTATATACAATAATAAAAGTGTGATGTGTTCCACAAGTCCAGAAAACCGTGCCCAATAAGTCATTTTGACAAGAGAGAATTGTTGCTTTTTGCTAATATGAGAACTAGTATTAACAAGAAACTACTTCAGGAATACATTAAGATAAAGAATTTTATATTTCCAGGAAGATCTTTGTGTAGTTTATAAGTTTACTATTTTTCTTTCTGATTGACCATGAAGCATCATCAACATATTGAACTCAAAACTCATACCAGAAGTAGGAATAATAGTCCCTGAGGACTTAACCGTTGTCCCTGTCCAAAATAATTTTTGATATTAGCAATAATAGACACTATAGCTTAGGATATATAAAAATGTGGGCTTGGAAAGAGAAAAAAACTTTGAAGTTACACTGACCTGGCTTTTCTAGGACCCAGTGTTTTCTCTCAACTTTGCACAGAATCACTGAGCAAAGGTGGGAAACTTGTTAATAGGTTCTGACTCTGTAGATAGAAGGTGGTCGCTAAGGCTCTGCATTTCCAGCAAGCCTCCCCATGGTGCTGCTGTTACTGGCCGTGGACCACTGACCATGTTTTATGTAGAGATAATCTATAGTCTTGATTTACAAAGGTATCAGTCCCCTTACTACGACATGTTCTTGGTGATTCACCTGCTTTAGATGATTTTATAATCTAGAATTACGATTAAATATGGACACCATCTGACTCTATCTATCTTCTAGATTCTGGGAAAGGATCTCTAAAACACTGTTTTCTTACTTCTTCTCCAGTATGGTAGATTTAACTGGCAAGTTCTTCTTATACAGACAGCTGGTCTTCTTCCAGCCACCACTCTCAGAACAACAAGGTATTACCTTCGGACAAATAGAATAATTCTATTTCCTACTGATTATTGCTATTGGCTTAACCACTTCGTGATTAAAAGTAATCAAGGCCCTGGAGAGATGACTCAGTGGATAAAGTGCTTGCATTAGGACATAATTCTGAAACCCATGTAGAAAGTCCCATATTGAGGTACATATCTGTAACTCAATCACTGGGAAACAGAGACCTGACAACTCATTGTCCAGCCAGTCCAGCGAAATGGGTGAGCGCCAGTTTTACTGAGAGGGACTGTCTCTAAGCACAAGGTTAAGACGTGATGAAGAGAGACATTAGATGACAAATTCTGGCCACCACATACACACACATACACAAGAAAATACACACACACACACACACACACACACACACACATACACACACAGAATATCACACCAAGATTGTTTTTATTTTTTAATTTAAAAATTCATCTGAACAACTCTTAATAGGCAAAGAAGATTAACTTCAAAACTTATTATCATATACATATGAACTCTCAAGCCCGAGAGCGTGCATCAGTCACACTGTTAGTACGTGGACAGTGGTTGGTATTGGCATTTCTAAAAGGAAGGCTAAAGAAGGAGAAAAGTAAAACGTAGAAATTAATGAAGTTTGCAGATGATAGTGGGCTCCCTGATTGGCCTCTCAAGACGACCCATGATGTGACCTATATCTGATTACTTGGCCTTTCTTTCTGTATTAGCCATGTCCTAATATTCTCAGTTCGTGACACACTGCTTCCTGAGCCTGACCAATATGTTTAACCTTCTTATTAATTACTTATCTCATTGCTGTAACAAAACACCTGACCAAAGCAACTTAAAGGAGAAAAGTGTTCCTTTGACTCCTGGATTGAGGGTACAGTCTGTAGTGACAGGGGGTGAGACCATTAAGATCACCGAGTAGATGCTCACATCTTGTTTGCAATCAACAAGCAGGGAGCGATGAATGCTGCTGGTCCTCCCTTGCTTTCTTTTTTTTTTTGTTCCATCTGAAATGCCAGCCCATAGTTTGGTACTACCTACATTCACAGTGTGTCTTCTCTCCCCAGTGTTTATCACTGGGAACATTTTCACAAACACATGGAGGAGTGTGTGTCCTGGAAAATTCTGTATTTGGTTACACAGACAACGAAGCTTAAGTGTCGCAGCCTTCTCCGCTTGGACGCTTTAATACAACACTATTACCATTACCTGAATGTCCTTCCCCATTTTTCTGTCTCCAAATATGTGTGTACCTTAGACACAACTTTGCCTATTAAAGTCTTTCCTAGCTCTTCCAACCCCACCACACTCTCTGTAGTTTACCACAGTGTATGTTTATTTATAGTTACTCCAAGACTGAATACCCTGAGTCAGACACCAGGTTTCTTTTTTGTTGAGTGAATGAATGAATGAATGAATGAATGAATTACAAATGAGTAAATCTCTGTGGTGACTCTGTATCATTCTGCCTCTATAACTACACTAATCATACTAAGTTTAAGCTTAGTATAATTTGTGTTTATATGTCCATTTCTCCATTACATTTTGCTGTTGATGATAGGTTCTGAGCCCTATACCACAGTTCCTTTCAATATTCAATAAATATTCCTCTAATGAATATGAGTTGCTTGGAGTCCCAGGCAAATAAAGTTGCTTCAGAATACAAAGGATAAATCCGACATGGTAAGGATTTTGAAAGGCTGTCAAGTCTGTGTTGATTTATGGAGAAAATTAATATGACAGCATCAACACTTCCAGCCCTCCCAAATAAGTTTCCTCAATTATGTGCACCCGGAGCAGGGCACAGCTGTTTGTGAGACATGACATAAAAGAGGTCCCCCTCGGTTTGTTCAAAGGTCTTCGAGATATTTTTAGTTGACAAACAACCATGTGTCACTCGCCAGACAGCCCATTAAAACAAGTTGTACAACTTGTTACATGTTTCCCATATTAATTGTGAAAGCTCTCTGTTTGACTTCAGTTCTTCCGGGCATTGAACCTAGGCCAATAGCAGACATAACATCCACGTGGGCTTGAAAAATACTGACTCCACGGTTTCACTTCTCATTGATACCTTGCAGCCACCTAGGTCAGCACCTACAGAGACTTTGCAATGTGGTATGTGCAACCTGTCAACTTTCCATCCCGGAACTCCTGAAACCATCTAAAATAGGAAAAATCTCAACTCATTTGCTATAGAGTGTTTAGAAGCTCTATAAGAAGATAAACGGTATAACTCTCATCGAATATTGTGTGCAGGTGACACACACAGTCCCTGAGAATTCAGACCACCAAGAACATGTTAGGCACCCCAACTCCAGGTCATGGATCCCCCAGCTCTGAGCCACAGTGATCCTTTGAGTTGAAACATTCCCTCCTGGAGGGAGTCTCCTTAAGACTAGGGAAGTAAATGAAACATACAAGGCTCAGGAAGTAAACAAAACCACAAGTCTCAGGATGCTTCTGGATTTACAAGATCCATAAGGCCGTCAGCTAAGGTTGCACAAGCAATGACAATTGCTGAGGAGCAAAACTTCTACCCAGCACAGCTGCCCGCATGCTCATCACCAATGATGGAATGGGCCTTTTGGTAATGCAGTTGCCTCTGAGACACTCCTACTGGTGTGAGGAACTCTGCAAACAGACCCACTAATTCATTAAGTTAGACCTAAGCCGAATAATTTCTTTCTTCTGTGGGATGAAATTTCTCTATGTGGGATGAAAAGATGTTCACTTATGTCTCCCCAGACTGAGCTGTAAATATTCCACCCCTGAGCCAATGAGGCAATATGATGCTTCTACACAAAGCTCATCAGTTCCTGGAAGACCCACAAGTACGTGGGCTAATGTGCTGACTTAGTAACAGTTATCCAAAATAAAAAGTAATTCATCCTGGAATGAAGCTCACCTTGTCACACAGCCATCCCTGCAGTATAGGAGAATAACATAACTCATTTGTGGCTCTCTCTCCCAACGTTTATACATCCTTCCTCTACTTTCCCCATCTCCCAGGATCTGCATTAGCATGAATCTTCCTCCTGCCTTTTGAAGGCATGATAGCTCTCTGCTATTGTAGCACATACCTATTACAATCAACTTGTACAAATAAAGTTCTAATTTTGACATAGTTTTAGAGGTTTAAGGACCCACTGATTTGAGCCTCTGGCAGTAAGTTGTGATGAGAGTGTGCTGGAGAACAAAGACATTTACCTCATGACTAGGAGTAAAATAGAATAGTTCTCTTCAAAGACACCATCCTAGTGACCTGAAACTCCCCATTAAACCTCACCTTTTAAAGCTCCTACTACCTCCCAATAGCATGAAGCTGGGGCTAACTGTGGGGACATTTCAAATCTAAACTGTGGCAAGGGTAAATATTTTTAAATGTGATAGCATAACTTTACATAAGCAAAAATCACTTGTAAAATACACTGGGGAAAAAACATAATGAAAAGCAGAACCATATTCAAAATATGCAACAGCAATTATAACTCATCTAAAAATACATTAAACAAGAAAAATATAAGCACGCTATGAAAATGTACTAAAAGGCATTTTCAAAAGACTCAGAATGAAAAAACAATTTTTGAATACTTGTATGTAAAAGCACACATTGCATATTTCTTTGTTCTTCTTATGAATATAATACCACTTCAGTCAGAATCCCTTCATTATATTTATTTAACAAAGCAAGAATTGAGCTGCACTGCTATATTTATTTATTACTGTAATAAAATACCTGAGGCTGCTAACCTTACAAGGAGGCTTATTCAGCTCAAGCTTTGGAGGCTGGAAGTCTACAACTGGCTAACCCTATTGGTTTTGCCTTCTGGTGAGGGCTTCCTTATAGCCCCATACTAATAGAAACTGCATAGCAAAGCGGGTAGTCTGGCTGAGTCATGAGTCAGGATCACTCTCAATAGCTTGGTTGGGGGAAAGTGAAGTGTTCTATTTATTACAAGCTTTTTACACACTCCCTAGGTGATGCCCACCCCCACCCCTCCCCCAAGCCCCTCTGTCATAATTTGGAACTAGTCTATTCCCCAAAGGCAGATGTGTTCAAAGATTAGTGCCCGGATGGGGTTCTACTGGAGAGTAACCAAAACTTTAAGTGGACGTAGGTCCATTCCTGATGGGATGTCCTTGGCAGGTATGCTGGATATTGGGACCCTATGCCTTTTGTCTCTGGCTCTTTGCTTCCTGGCTGTTGTGAAGTGAGCAGCCTCTACCTCATGCTGCTGCCATGGTAAAAGGCCTCACCACAAGGCTGAAAGCAAATGGGTCAAGAGGACGTGAACTAAAGCCTGCGAAACTGTGAGCAAAATGAGGCCTTTGCTCTTTTAAGTCTATTTCCCTAGGATATTTTAACAGGACATTGTAAAGCTGAGTGATACAAACTCCAACTCTACCTCCTAAAGTTCTTCCTTCCCTCCATAGACACTAGCACCAAACTCTAACACACGAACCCTTAGGAGATACAGGCAAACCCGACCAAAAACACAGCATTCAGCCAAATAGAAAATAAATAAGTAAATAAACAAACAAAGAAATAAATAAAAGAACAGGAAGAGATTCATTAAAAGAAATGACAGCATAGAAGGGGGCTTGAGAGTAAGGTGTTGACATTCACAGACATCTGTAATAAGTAAAAGGATCTGGTGTGAATTTGACTGGGGAGAATGAGCCGTAATGGGAACCTGGGGTCTCTAAGGAAGGCTGCTATTACCAAAAGATCTGTTTGCCTCGTGCCATTAGGCGCATATGGGTCTGGAACCAGGAAAAAAAAGTAAACACAATAGATGAGTCCATATATGTTCCTTGTTCCTCTTTTTGAAGACAAAGAAAAGCAAGTATAAAGTTGGAAAAAAAATAGAGATAGATCAGTGTAAGAGAAAGCCATATGAAAGATAAGTAACATGCAATGACTGAGCAGAAAGGGGCCCTTTTCACATCCATATGGATTAAGACACTTAAGAAAAGATGCTTTAAAACTCCTTTAAAACTGGATAGCTGGTTAATGTTATAACAGATATGTCCAGGCCAAATATTCCTATGTCACATCACACACAAAAATATATTTTAATGAGCTACAAATACACATGCTGGACCACCAGAAAGAAAGATAGGAAAATTATTGTAACTTAGGGTTAAAACCTTAAAGGGGGTAGAGTAAGAGAAAACTCAGAAAACACTAAAAAAAAAAAAAATGGGAATGAACAATCTGACTCCATAAAAGTGTAAACATTTTTATTTTCATGCTTGCAGTAAAAAAGCCAGAATAAAGAAAATAAGTAGGTGCAATGCACTGAACATTCTGGGAGGTCAGCAATAATGACAAACACTCGGCTTCTAATAAGTCAGAGTTCAAATAAGCCTGGTATACACACAGCACAACACATATTATACACACATAAGCACACCACACATACAACTACACACACATGACTCATACCACACATATACACAAGCACACCACACACATTATACATGCCACACAGATCACACACATACACACACTTAATATTATATATAACATACACACACCACATATACACATACACATATACACATACAACTCATTAATCATGCCACACATATACACATTACACATAAACATATTCACATATTACACATACCATACACACACCACATATACAAACACATATACACACATATACATTATACATACCACACACACATATCACATGTACCACATACCACACACATACAACCACACACATATTACACATACCACACACACACACATATTGCACATACCACACACAACACACACACAAACACACACATACACACATAACACACACATACACACCACACACACACATTACATATACCACATACATCACACATATACCACACTTAGACACTACATACTCAAACCAACACACACACAAACACAAAGAATAGGAATTAGCCTCTACATTTGAAAATCTTTATCTCTTTAATGAACAAATCAATGTATAAATGCATGTATTATTCTATTGTATAATAGATGCAAAGTCATGGGACTGAAAGCAGGCCAGCAGGAATGTGGTTCATTTACACTGGAAATTTAAATGGTTACAGCTGTTTTGAATTGCAATTATCTAATATTGATTAGAGAGCATAGTACTTGACCCTACAATCAACTTCTAGAGATTTCTCATTTTAAAATATGTCCTCATCTACTTAGAGATATGGTGTCACATGATCTATCAATACTGAAAGGTAAAGGATGCATATTTAATTAATTATGATTGTAAAAATATGTATTCAAATCTTATCTAGCCAGAAAATGGATGAGTTAGGGGCCAGGTATGATGGTACACACCTCCAAATCCCAGCACTCAAGAGACTGAGGCAGGAGGACAAGGAGTCCAAAGCCATCTAAGGCACAGAGGGAGACTTAATAGATTACAAAGATGGGGTGCGGATGGCTTGATGTTTAAGAGCATTGGCTACTCTTTTGGAGGATCCAAGTCCATTTTCCATGACCCACATCAGTGAACTCAAAACTACCTGTTACTCCAGCTCCAGAACATATACATGATGCCCTCATATGGTCTCCATGGGCACACATATTTGGTATACACTAACACAACACACACATATACATGTAAATAAACTTTTTAAAAGAAGTGTTTTAAAAGCTTGAGGTTGTTTGTTGTTTGTTTGTTTTAGAACAAGGGGGAGGAAAAAAGGAGAGAAGTGGAAAGAAGGGCATGGGAGGAGTCGCATCTAAGTTACATGTTGGAATGGATGCCCATAACATGGATATATAGTGCTTGACACATTTAATTTGAAGCCGAAACTGCAAAGTCTCTGCATAACCCTTTCTGTACATTTAATCTGTGTCTCCTTTCTTCCATATGAGGGATAATTGTTCTCAAGACTCTGGAGATAATAGATTTGAATATCTCATAATTACTCATTTGCTTTATAACACGTTGCATTCATAACAATTTCAGAGTAGCAGTACAGTAATCACCTACATGATGCCACCGCTAATATGATGACTAAAAGCCAGAAATAAATTGGTTTTCCTTTTGAGCTTCTTCCTGCAGCCATTTTTGTAACTGTGTAGTAGGCAGGCATCTCATTCCCTGCTGAGACATTTAGCCACCACATTCTCTTTTCTCTAAGTTAAAAACATAAAATCTATTGGCTCTATAAGTCATTATTCACCGAATGTTTACTATGAGTGGTGTTGGTGTCTTACTGGTACTCTAATATTCTGCTAGTGTTCATTTGCTAACAGAGTCCTCTGGAAAGTCTCAAGGGAAAAATGTAAGATGGCTTGGTGGGTACCAATGCTTGCTATACAACCCTGACCACCTGAATGTGATCCTGGAACCACACAGTGACTCCCAAAAGTTGTCCTCTGACTTCAGCATGAACATGCCCCAACTCAGCTCACACGTACAATATTAAATAAAAATTAAAAAGTCCCAAGGGAAGCCTTTCGTGGATTCTTGTGCACATGTTTACTTTCCCATACATTGGAATGTGTGTGGATGGAGGTAAAAGCCCTAGAACATGAGCAGCCTCCTTCAGCACATTAGATGTGTAATATCCTTCTGAAAGGATCACTTCCTAAAATTCTACCAAATGATCTCATTCTGTTTCCCTTCAAAATCACTAGCTGTTGAACCTAAGTACCATACCCTACCCCCAAATTTTCTTGTTTTCTTTTTCTGATGTCTTCCAGTGATTCTACTAAAGCTGGTCTTAGAATTGGTTGTTTTGTTTCAGTACTTCTCAAAGCTACCACATGTGCTTGCAACTGGGGATGTGGAGTTATATTTTATTTCAAGGATGTTTTCTTAGAATTTATGGTGTTCCTTCTACTCTTTTCTTTAGTTCTTTTTCTTCGATGATTCTTAGTTTGAATATGTTGGGTTGCCTTTTTCTTTAAAAAAAAAAAAAGGTTTCTTTAAAAATTATGTAGATGGGTGTATGCACATGCCTACAGTGCACATGGAGGCCAGAAGAGGGCATCAGATCCCCTGGAATTGGAATTAGAGCAGAGGCCAGAAGAGGGTGTCAGATCCCCTGGAACTGGAGTTAGAGCAGAGGCCAGAAGAGGGCGTCAGATCCCCTGGAACTGGAGTTAGAGCAGTTTGAATCACCTGAGAGGGCACTGGGAACTCATCTCCAGTCCTGCTCTTAGCTACTGAGCCACTCAATGTCAGAATTGTCTTTCATCTTTAAGATTCAGTCTTGATTTCATCTTTTGACTAATTTTTATGCACAGCTGGCTTTTCTGAACTTTTAGAAGGCATCACTTAGAAGCTAGAAACCTCTGCTGTAGCGCTCAGGTACATGTGGCTTGCTTTTTGTGACTTCCTTGCCATGGTCTCTCTTGCAGGTTTTTCTAAGCTTTGTCTCCCTTTCTCATGATTGTTCCTCTCTTATATGACTTTGATTCCATAATCAGCTGTGCCTCCTGAGGCTGTGCTCGTATCCTGAACAGATATCTTGGGTGGTTGGTTTTCAGGAACCCATAAACATAGCACTATAATTTCCCTTGCACTGTCACACTGTGGACTTGACCAAAGTCACACCCAATCTCAGCTGGATTTTCAAACTTGTCTGTTCTGCTCTCCAGCTAAGTATGGGCTAACCTGGAGCAACCCTGCTCTCCAGTTTGCCAGACATTCCAATGCATCCCTCTGCTCCCCACCCCCATTACTAATTCCCTACAGATCTCTCAGCTGTCAGCGGTATTTCCTCAGCCCCCTGCATGTTAGCTTTGTAATTTCACTGTACATGCCTATGAACTTGTTGCTGTCCTCTGTAGTTATTTTATCTGTATTTTGAGAGTTTAAGAGGAATTGCAAAACTACACCACCAACAGTGACTTTGGCATGTAAACTTGTGTGGTCTTTTCACCACAATCACAGCAAATCTTGGCTTTTCATAATCCACTCCTGCCCCTGAGACTGGGGAGTCATACTCAGAGCCTTGAACATGCTAGACAAATGCTGATCCACACCCCCCAATCACTTTGACAACTTAGGGTCAGGTAGATACGTCACTTCTCCAAGAAAGTGGTCTATGATCTATCATACCCAAGACCAAACCTCATCATTGGTCTGTCATGTGAAGTCTCTTATCTCCCTCTTCTTCACAAACTCCATATTCTCTGTACTCACTATGAAAATGTGTGGTTTTAATCACTAAAACCATTGAAAGGTGAGGCCATTTTCCCATAGATTCAGAAACACAGAGTATTAGGAAACTAGCCAGGATCTGTCTGACACCAGGGTCCTGGCTTCCTAGCATGTCTCTCTGCAGCCACGCAGGAATCTGAGGCATTTGCAGAGGGCCAGATGGAGGTTGATGGATGTAGCCAGAAGTTGCAGGGAAAAAACCTCTCAGATAGAACCACAACCCCTGTGCTGGACTGAAAGTCCTCATTGGTCAGCACAATGGCGAGTCTGGGATTTACAGGAAGCAGGAGTGAGCAGTGGTTAGGAGGAGTCTGCTGCCTCAAGTTCCGGATCTTTCACTGAGTAATCCTTGAGAAACTTACCTGCCTTCTTTAGCCTTGGTTTTCCCACCCATAGGCAAGACTTCTTCCTTCCTCTCATAGTTCCCATCCTGTTTTGCATATCACACATATTTTTAAAGAATGTTCCACTTCTGAGACAAAGTCTGTTGTATTGACTGTTCAGAGTCAGGCTTGTTTCGCTTAACATAATGATTTCCAGTTCCATCCACTTTCCTGAACCTTTACATAATTCCATTCTTTGTGGCTGAATCTCCTTTCATTTTAACTTTTATTTCCCTGCTGCCTCAGGATATTGAACAGTTTTACATATTTATTAACTGTTTGTGATTCTTTTGAGAGCTGTCTGCTCAATTCATTTGCTCATTTATTGATCAGATGACTAGATGGTTCTGGTGGTGGTGGTTGTTGTAGTTGTTGCTCTTCCTCTTCTTCTTCTTCTTCTTCTTCTTCTTCTTCTTCTTCTTCTTCTCCTTCTCCTTCTCCTTCTCCTTCTCCTCCTCCTTCTTCTCCTTCTTCTTCTCCTCCTTCTCCTCCTCCTCCTCCTCCTCCTTCTTCTCCTTCTTCTTCTTCTTCTCCTCTTCTTCTTATTCTCCTTCTCCTCCTCCTCCTTCTTCTTCCTCCTCCTTCTTCCCTTCCTCCTCTTGCTCTTCCTCTTCTTCTAAATATTAATCCCCATCTCTTCTCCCTACTGATTTGTTTCTTTGCTTTGCAGACACCTTTCAAACTTATAAAACCCTAGTCAGCTATCCTTGCTATTACTCACCACACTTTTGGAACCCTTTCAGAAAGGCTTTCTCTATCCCTCCCTCTTGAAGTGTTTTCCCTGTTTCCATCAAGCAATTTGAAAGGTGGTGGGGGGGGGAGAGTCTCACATTAAAGTCTCTGAATCTATGTTGAGTTGTTTTATTTTTCCTGAGATGAGAGATGGGAATCTAATTCCATTCTTCTATATGTGAATATCCAACCTTCCTAGGGCCATTTGCTTACAACACTTTCTTTTCTCTAATGTCTACCTACTTTGGTGGTTTGAAAGAGGATGTCCCCCAGAGCCCTGTGAGTTCCAATGCTTGGTCTCTGTTTAGCTGTGCTGTTTGGGGAGGTTTATGAGTGTATGCTGGAGGAAGTACATCACTGGGAGGAGCAGGCTTTGAGATAAAAGTACTCGCCTACTTCCTCTCTGCTTGTCCCACATGGTTCAAGCATTGAGATTTCGGATCCTGCTGCCAGGCTCACCGTTTCCTGCCTTCTTGTCTCTGCCATTTGCTTTCTGAAACTATAAGCCAAGATAAGTTCTCTCTTAAGTTACCTTTGGTCATGTTATTTTATCACAGCAACAGAAAATACAGTGACTAATGCAGTGTGGTTTGTGTGGGCAGCTTCATCAAAAAACAAGGGGCCTATAGCTGCATGTAGCTATTTCTGGGCCCTAGTTTATTCCATTGCTAGTTTTTTATGCCAGTACCATCCTGGTTTTGTTACTATGGCTTGCTCTATGGCATTATTGAAATAAGATATGATGCTATTTCTAAGCTTAATTGTTCTGCCTTGGCTATTCAGGGTCTTCTGTACCTTTAAATGAATTTTAAGGTTTTTTTCCTCTAGTTCTTTGAAGGTTAATAGGATTTAGATATGCATGGTACTGAATCTGCATGTTGCTTTTGGTAATATTGCCACTTTTACAATATTAATTCTATCGATCCGGAAGTATGGGTGGTCTTCCCAGCTTCTAGAATTTTCTTCAATCTCTTTCTTCAGAGATTTAAAGTAGAATTCAGGTGCTCTGTCCTTGGTGTTTGTTTCTTGGGAATCTATCCATTACAACTTCAATCCCATTGCATGTTATGGTCTAAGAATTGGTCTAGGTATTTACCTACTTTCATTTTTAGATTTTTTTTCACCCATTTAAGATTCAGCTCTTCAAAGTATCTCTTTTTGATTCCCTAGATTCTACCATATCTGTTATAATTCCCATGTTTTCATCTCCAGTTTCATTGCTTTGGGTGTGCTTCTTAATAAAAGTTTGGAATTGTTCTCATCTCACTTCAAACAAGTTAAGGAGAAATAAAACCTATTCATCTCACAGGGTTTAGTGGCCACCCCTAAAGACGGTATCAGCCCTGCTGGTAACTGCAGAGAAAGGTCAGAACTAAGGCTGTGAGGACAGCTGAGATTTCTTCCCGTATTATAGAGAAGAGCAGAACTACTCAGCATGTGGTCCATTCTACAATGCCTTTCTCAAAAGCATTCCTGGTGAAATATAATAGGTTTGTACTTTCTAGGGAGAGCTGTGTAATGGAAGAAACCTTACCTTTAACCAAGCAAGCGATTTCCTAAATGTGCGGTCTCAGACACCAAGGAGGAAAAAATAGTTGCCAATAATCCTTTGCCACTCATTAACTCAAACTCACATTCCTAAGCTAAAGTGAGTCTGTGGTGTGCTCAGTCAGTTACCTAAGCCTAAAGAGGACAGATGTCACATTCTGGGAGCGCCAGGTTGGGTACCCTGGCTTGGAAGTGGATGGGTTCAGGAACTTTAAGTGCCAAGACAGACAGACATCACTGACCATTCCTGAACAAGATGAATGCCCTGGCACTGGGAAAATGTCACCATCAAAGAAAACCAGAATCTGGTAGGGAGTTCTCTGAACACATCTCCATCACTGCAAATGTCACAGAGGTGGAAGACTGGCCATGAGGATAAAGCGAGGGTCTTGTTTCCATATATGAATAATGTATAGGGAATGCCTGACAGCCAGAATGACCTCCCTTAGGGAAGGTGAGTAATAAGAAAAAGTTAGGGCTGAAGAATTCTAGGGAACAAGAAGTGAGTCTTAATATCCAAACTAACGCTTCAGTTATACTATGAGTTCTTTCCATATGCCTAAAACTGCGTTAAAAGCTATTCATACCAGTACACTATGTCTATTATAATTTTTTACATGTTTAAGTTTGCATTTGTGCATGTGGAAGTTAGATGACAATTTGACAATTGGTTCTCTCCTTTCACTATGTAGGGTCCAGAGAGTCAACACAGGTTCTTTTATGCCCTGAACCATCTCACAAGCCCATCTTTTCCCTACTTTTGTGAAGAAACTCAGCCTCAAAGAGATGATGTGACATAAGAGTCACACAGTAACAAATCAGTTAGTGGCAAACTCAAGTCCAAGGCTTCCTGCACCCACGCTTTCATTCTTCCATGCTAAGCCCATGTCTATCACCCAACTCTATACAAGCTGGCTGCATGACCATGGCTGACTCTTGAGCCTGTTCAAAGCCCATCATCTCAGAACTAGAGACAATGCTTTCAAGAGGCACGTGCTTCATGTCAGCCATTGATATAGGAAAACAAGACTCTTACTTTATCCCCATGGCCAGTCTTCCACCTCTGTGACATTTGCAGTGATGGAGATGTACTCAGAGTGCTCCTCACCAGATTCTGGTTTTCTCTGATGATGACATTTCCCAATGCAGTGTGTCTGTGCACAGAAAGCTTTAGCATATTTGTGCTATTCCATTGCCTGCTAACAGCTGCCATCATGCACAATCTTCCAAGCAGCCATTTTTCTCTCCATCATTCACTATCTTATCTGCCACCTCCTCCTCATTAAATCTATAGAGACACAAATAAAGAGTTATATGGCATTCATGGGAAAAATGCACATGTAAGGATTAGAGTTTGTTCAGTGAATTCTGGTGACTTCCCACCATGATGTTTTTGAGCAGCCAGGAAATTTGCATTTCCCAGAGAGTCACATGGCAAATTTATGTTGTCTGTCTTATGACAGGAAGAAATCTATCTAGCCCATAAACATCTGATAGTCAACGATCCTCCCTAGGAAACTGGTTGAGTAGTCAACCCTCCAACTGCCTCCAATTCTTGCTGGGTTTTGCAAGTTTAGGAGATGGGGCCCAAAGTACTGTCACTGACTCTTATCCTAAACTTGAAAGACAGATTGTAAACTTTTCTTTATGCCTCACACATGGAGAAACTAAGACCAGAGAGTGGAAAGAACCCATCCAAGTGATTGCTAAACCTGAAGCTTGAACACAGATTCACAGTTCTGGTATGGCACTTTGTCCTGACAAAATCAACAACCTGCTCTTTGAGAGCTGGAGATGGCCTCTTCATCAGAAACAAACCATAGCCAGGAATGGCAGTGCATGCTTGCTATCTATCACTTGGGAGGCTAATGCAGGAAGATTGGGAGTTCAAGGCCAGCCTGGTCTTGAGATGATAATACCATCATTCTTCATTAGAAACTGGTCCTCTCAGAATCCATATGTTAAAATCCTGATCCTTAGTATCTCAGAACAAGAGTGCATTTGGATACATGATCTCAGGAGAAGTTGTGACAGTAAGAGGATTTTAGAATAGCTTCTAAGACAATAGGACTGGTATCCTCTAAAAAGAAGAAATTTAGACACTGACACAGAGGAAAGACCATGTGAAGACATGGACCCACCTATAATCCCTCAGAGGATACCAGCTCTGCTAGCATCTTACATTGGGCTTCTTTCTCCCAGAACTGTGAAATAAGCAATTGTGGTCATTTAGGACACCTCACCTGCAGTTATATGTCACACAAACCCCGAGCAGGGTCATACATTCCCATGCCAGCCTCTCTCGAATCTTCATGGCCGGTTTTATTGGTTGAAGGTCTTACTGGTCCTTTACTCCTGAGGGTCTGAGCAGTAGGCACCATGTCCTGTACTATGTCTCTACTTGCTGGGACCTCCAGGCGTTGTAAGCCCTAAGTGTGTCCTCTAAATTCTAGACTTACTTTTTCCTGCCCCAGTTGAATAGTAAAAATAGTAATCATAGGAGAGTCATTCTTTCTTCAGCCATCATTTTAGCTCCCCCACCTCCCAGCTGTGGGGCATCCCATCACGACCAGACCAACACTATAGAGGAACACTTACTGGTTCTCCTGGATCTGAAGAGTTGTGGTCCAGCAGGGTGGGAAATGAGTCACTTACATGATAGCAAGGGGACACATTTCTGCTCTCCTGGCCTACCCCTTCCCATTCACCACATGTAGGAATGTACCTTCTGCTTATCACTGGTACTCAGAGTTTCCAGATTTCAGGTCAGTGCCTGGAGACAGTGCCAAGATCCATCACCTCCTCCCCCCACCTTTTCTGGGAACATTTCATACATGCTGCCAACCAAACGCAGTCATCTGGGACAGAATAATAGATATATTTAAAAAAAAATACATGCTATACTCAAGATGCTGTGGATGGAGTCCTTGAGGCCAAGCTAGGCTCTGTCTCCAAAACTAAGATAAGGTAAAATGAAATAGTAACATAGAAGATAAAAATGTAAATTAGGGAAACAGTAAGCACCTGATGAAGGATGGATGTTCTTTACACAGGAAACATTCCCCACTCTCCACAAACTGGAAACTTAGACTCATCCCTCAGGACTGTATCCTGCTACCAATGCTTACCAGGGGCTTCCACTGACCCGGAGCACCAGAGTTACCACCATGCAGCACATGGCTCCATAGCATTGACTGGTGTGTCCCCAGTGACTGGAGTACATTGCCTCCTTTAGACTGTGTGACTCACCTCAGGTGAGGAAACTGACTAGGAGCCTAGGGAGCTTATCTGATGCAGCCCTGCCCCTGGGTGACTGGATCAAAAGCTAATTTTGATCCAAGAGTCCTTACCCCTAGCAAAGACATGACCAGAAAATGGTCCTTGGACTCACAGAAGGATCAGATACCATTTGCAGCAATCTCCTGTATAGAGTAATATGCTGTTCTCAGACTGCAGTTAATGCCAGCATGTCCCTTGTTTGGCTCCCCTTCCCCTGCCACCACACCTATAGCATAATCTTTTCTTAAAAAAAAAAAAAAAAAATGCTAAAAGAAGCGTTGAGGCAGCAGGTATGTTTGCCTGGAACCAGAAGAGAGAGCTTGCCACTCCCTGCCTTGATCATGGGCTTTGAGACAGCATAGCTGTGAAGCCTGGTAGACTGCACAAGCAGGTAAGTGAGTGGATACAGCATCACCCACTAAGGCGTCTCACCAGGGAAACAGGAGAGAGCCATCTGAGATGATGAGATGTCACGCTGCGGCCGCATGCTTTTCCCCAGTCCTTGGGTGGTAGGGGCTGTAGGAGTGCTTTGAGCACAGGAAGCATTCTTGAAGCACAATGCCTGGCCTCTGCCCTCTCTGCCCTTGGATGAAAGAATAGAAACGCTCTCCCTCAAGTCTCCTCTTCTGCTTTATTTAATGCATCCCACAGATCCCACTGCTTAACTGTCTTAGGACAAAAATAAAAAAGAAGCAGATCCAGATAGGACCTCAGAAGTGTGGGAGAGACCAGAATCCTGGAGCTGCCACAGAGTTAAGTCTTTGTGCATTGTACTGCACAATGAAAGTTCGCTAGCCTGGAAGCTTTGATTGAAAGGGGTGGGTGGGATGATCTGCCCTGTCTCAACTAGTTTCTCAAAGGGCTGGGAAGAAAGGCACAGGCTGCAAAAAAAGATGTCGGCTGTGGCCAAGGGGCTTGGCTGCAAGCTCCAGGAAGAAACAGTGTAATAAGGAAAGACTGGGCGTATGATTCTAAAAGGCCCGGATGTCACTTACTCTACCACTAACTGGCTGTGTGTCTTTGAGCTAATGATTTCCCTCTCTGAGCTCCAGTTCCTTCATCTGAAACTGAGTGGTTGCAATATCTATCTCATAGGAGTACTGTGTCCTAGGTCAATACCCCAAAAAACAGACCATGAGGATAAGATTGCTACCAATGGAATTTTATAGGAGTTATCATTAGGAAAATCAGGAGGGAGAAGAAGGACATGAGAAGAACAGGTGTGCATGTCAAACCAAGGTGAGAGGAGGAACCAGGGGACATTCATGGGCCTGCAAGGAGATTACCACCTGTAGTGTGTTAGAGACCTTGAACATAGGGTCCACCTAGACATACCAAGTCAGAATCTACATTTTAACAAGATAGAGGGGTGAAAAGCAGAGGTGTATGGAAAGTCTCAGAGATGTCTCATTGTACTGGCTGGGTTTCTGTGTCAACTTGATACAAACTGGAGTTTCACAGAGAAAGGAGTTTCAGTTGGGGAAATGCCTCCATGAGATCCAGCTGTAAGGCATTTTCTCAATTAGTGATCAAGGGGGGAAGGGGCCATTGTGGGTGGTGCCATCCCTGGGCTGGTAGTCTTGGGTTCTATAAGAGAGCAGGCTGAGCAAGCCAGGGGAAGCAAGCCAGTAAGTAACATCCCTCCATGGCTTCTGCATCAGCTCCTGCTTCCTGACCTGCTTGAGTTCCAGTCCTGACTTCCTTTGGTGATGAACAGCAGTGTGGAAATGTAAGCTGAATAAACCCTTTCCTCCCCAACTTGCTTCTCGGTCATGATGTTTGTGCAGGAATTGAAACCCTGACTAAGACACCCATAGAGAGGCTCATTCTTGACCAACAGCTGCCCAAAGGCAGGGACACTGACATTAGTCATTCATCCATGAAACAAGGAGTCACCTGCACATTTCACTATCCTGGCATGGCTTCCAAGCCCCACTTTTACCTCAGTTTCCCCATCTTTCATACCATTTCCCACAGAGACAAGAGGCCTGTCCTAATGTACTGCCTGGTGACCCTGTCCCTCAGGCCTGTCTGGCTCCTTTCCTCATATTCCTTGGCTCACTCTAGCTGGACCCTGGTCTCCAGCCCACTGCACTGATTGGAGCTTCCTCCCATGGAACAGACTCCCTAAACATGGCCCAGTACAAAGTTCTACCAGACCCCAACCTACTAGACACTGGCATTGACCCTCTCATTCTTGGTTATGACCTGGCTGTATTCTATTCCAAAGAGAACCAACTCTTGGATGACTTCCAGTCTTGGCCTTATTGGGATACAATCTTGTATTGGTCTGTTTTCTGTTGCTTTAACACAACATGAAACACTCAGTTTAAAGAAATGAAGTTTATTTTCTCTCAGTTCTAGTCCAAAGACAAGAGACCATATCTGGTAAGGATTTTCTTGCTGGCAGTGATCAAAAGCAGGGAAGGGCATCGTGGAACAAGAGGGAAAACACATATGTGTCACCTCTGATCTCTCTCTCTTCTACAGGCAGACAGTATTCAACTATGGGGTCTGTATGCTAATGGCTTTATCTAACGCTAATCACATCAGCTGCCTATTGCAACCAGAGATGAGATCCCAGCCTTTGCTGTGGATGATCAACTGGAGCCTTTAAATATTGGCCAAGGCAGTTACCCAGAATGCATAGGTCAGCACAGGGAAGCTCTGAAGCACCCCTAGTAGATGCCCATGTCCAGCCAAAGTGGAGCAATGCTGAAACTAATATTCTACCCTTAAATCTATATAGCCACACAGAGCAGCTAGGTCCCATCCATCTTGGATCAGGGGTCTAGAGTAACCAAGGTATACTGAATGGAAAGGTAAGCAGAAATGGAAGCCCTGGCTTCAAGTCCTGATTCTGCTATGTCACAGCTATGTGTGTCAATTCTCAATTCTGCTTCTGTCTGAATGGACTGTGTTCCCCTTGCCTTCTACACGAGTTCAGGCAGGAAGTATTGGCAATTTCATATCCATGCCCCCACACATGGCCAATCAGACTCACCCTAGCTCCTAGTGTCCTCAACAGTGAGATACAGTAACCTCAGACAAACTATTGTGTCAATTAGACAGCCTAATTGCACTCTCCAGGTGTTATTATTTCTATCTACTGGTGGGGGGGGGTCCTTTGGTCTTTCCTTTGTTTTGTAAGTCCTATCAATTTCTTTCCAACAAATTCTTCATAGGCATAAATTAGGTGTGGTCAAATTCTATACAACTTAGAAAGAGGAAAGATTTATTTTAGCTCACAGGTTCAGAGAGTTTGTTCAGCCCTGTGAAATTGGGCAAAGCACCACAGCAGTGAGATCACATGATCCAGGAGAGCTGTTCACGTCGTGGCAAGCCAGGAAGCAGAGAGAAGGATGCCAACACTCAGATGGCTTTCTCCCTTTCTCAACGTCATTCCCTCCACATGATCACTGCATAAGACAGCACCACCCACACTCCCGAGTCTTCCAACCTCTGTTGATCCTCTCTGGAACCCCTTGACAGCCACATCTGCAGCTGTGCCTCACAAGTTTCCTCAGTGACTCCAAATCTGGCCAAGTGGACAGCAAGATGAACTATCACACAGCCCAAGAGTTTTACCTAATATATCACAGTTTGTGGTGCCCACTTCACAAGAGAACCAGAGCCCATGAGAGGCAGTGTTCCACATCTACTTAGCAATAGAATTGGAACCGCACTGAGCTGTCCTCCGTGTATCTGCACCTCATGCAAGTCTCAACCACAGACATTTGGGAAGCAAGTGTTGGAGAAACCACTCCTCTGTGGGAAGATACGGGCAGAAGAGACCCAGACTTTGGTCACAAATGGGTGCAGTGCTGTGCTATAAACAGTCAAGGACAAAAACACCAACCATGGTTAAAACACAAAGGCTCTGTCCTCACACTGAACCCTCAGATGACATAGCCTATGACCCATAAAGAAGAAATCGCAAAACTAGAGGAAATGGTCCCTCTTATATTTTAAGGGATATTTGTGGCAATTGTATATAATTTTCAAGGTTAACGGCATCTTAATGAAAGTCTCGTTTATCTACATATTAGTGTCCCGAAGCTAGCTTCATTTGCATAATCATAAATTGCATTTCAACTGTCCTCGGCAGCCTGCTCCTTGCTCGATGAAAACGTAAACGGTAATTTTATTTGGGCTCAATTGCATACATACTGCATTTATGCAACATCAGAAAATAACATTTTAATCTAGCCAGCAAGTTGGGAACTCATTACCACAAAATAAGAATGTTGGTGAAAACACCAAGTCTGCTTTCCAAATGCCTTTGAAGGTCCCTGTCATTGTCACATTATTGCTCAGTTAGTTCTAATTGCATTTACTCAAAGCTAGAAAAGTCAGGGCGTCAGGATGGAAATTTCATTTAGTCTCGTAGGTGCAGATAACCCATGGGCACTGGATTCCAGGATAGTAAGGGGCTTGGAAAGAAATAACAAGGAGATCAAGAGCTGGGGAGGAAACTTCACTGCTCTGACACAGGAAGACTAGCTGGGTACACATTGACTCAGGCAGGTGTCAACCCAACCCAATCCCATAGCCTAATCTACCCCAACCCTTTTCCCAACTTGGAAATGGACCTCAAGTTACACACTGTTTGAGATCTCTTGACATGCCCCACTCTGAGCAAGGTACAATAAAGAGAACCAGATAGGCACAAACCCTTGACCTGTCCTCACAGAAGAAGAGATGCTGAGCAAGAAAAAGAGAAACATAAAAAGAATGCCCCTGAAAGCCAGCCACCCTCGCATGGCTGGTGTAGACACTGGTGCCCGGAGAGTTGAACAAACACTCAGGTTCACCCATCAAGTGCCAGAGTCAAGATGGAAGTTGGGAGAGGCAGACAGAAAGTCTTGAATGTCTGCTAGGAATGTTGCAGGTTCCTAGGAGCCAAACAAGATAATCTGGAAGAGGGACAGGATGAATTGCCTCTGTGGGATTCCCTGTGACATCACCTTTGGCCACCGTCCCTGCAGTGAGCATTGCCACACACCTTGGTACCTGAAGCTCCCACCCCAGTGACACTTTCTGAAAGATGTGTGGAAAGCCGAAGTGAGAAAGGCATGTCTCCCAGCAGTGTCTTCCGCACCAGCCTGGCTCACACCCTCCCTGGATTCCAGGGGTGTGCGACATGTGTCTTGATAATCAAGACTCCATCTGATGACTACATCCTGCACAGTGGGATTCACAGCTATCTACCTGCCCCTGGCCAGGAGCACTAGAGGAAAAATAAAATGGCTACACTGGGCTAGCTGTGAGAAATGAATAATCAGCTCTTCCCAGGGGCTGGAGCGGTGGACAGGACAAGTGATTTCTCCAGGTGCAGAGCAGGGTAAGGTGTGAGAAGTGATACATCTGTTTCTGGTAACCACTGGCATGATAGCCAGCCTTCAAAAAAAAAAACAGTCTCAGATGCTCCAGTTCTCTGAAGACCAGGGACAGCAGAGGACAGGAATGTGCAGCACAACAAATCTGTGGCAAGGAGTATTTATTTCCACAATGGCCAGCACAGCTCCTGAGCCCTTCCACAATCATTTACCATGAAGACAACATTCTTCATTGTTCATAGTGCTCTAGTGACAAGCAGCCACACAGGGCAACGGCCCTTGTTAAGACAGTTCTCTGGAAGTGATCTTCCTCAAACATGGAGATCCTAGGGAGCCCTTTAGGACTTCAGTGCCAGGCCCCTCCTCAGCTCCTATGATTCTCAGTGGTTAACAAACATCCCAGGGGGCTGTGAGAACTGTGGTACAAAATCAGCTATCAGCTGTTTATCTCTTCTGGTCTTCCTAAGATCCAAGCCTCTAGACCCCAACCACACTCTGGTATGTGGTCTAGGGGTGCATCTGTAAAGCCTTCAGGAGCAACTCCAGTGCTGGCTTTAAGATACATTTGTGACCCAGTTAAGAAAGAGAAGACTTCATGCAAGTTTACCCTCTAGAACTCACAGGTGCTCATTTGTTGTAAATGATAAGGGGCGCACAGATTGGAAGTGACCTTACCCGAGACAGAAGAGGATGAGCCTTCTATGCTGGTTGAGTCCCACATCACTGCATGTTGCCCTTGTAACAAAGCCTGCTCCAGAGCTTTGTTCATTTCTCTTGGATCCTGCATATTTGCATATTTACTGCTCTCTGTAGATTTCAGTGACTTCCTACTCATCCTCCAGGGGCTTTGGGGAGGACACATCCCCCTTCATGTGAATCCATGGACCCTCTAGGATATCACCATGTGGGATTCTGTGGTCTTCACTCAGGAGTCCAAACTGGAACAGGTGGAGCCCATGATACTTCCTGTGTGACACAGTGCGATGAGCATGGGCTGAGCTCATGGCTGATTATGAAGGTAGTAAGTACTCTACTCCTGAAGCTATCAGAGCAGAAGTCAAAACACCAGACATCGGGAATGGTAGCGAGCTTGCCAACAATAGCCATCAGTAGAGACACTGGACCTCCAGGGCCACTGAAGCCCTCCCTCCTCCAGGTGTGTGTTACTCTGTAGATTCCAAATTCAACTTTCCCCATGACATCATTTTGCCTGAGCAGGCTGGCTTTGCACAAAGTAGCAAAACGCAATGCAATTTTAAATATCTTCTAAGTGGCAGAGTCATGAGAAAGAAAAACAAATTAACCAACAAAGGACCCCTTTTCAATGGTTTTCAAGCCAGCTTGTGTGTGTCACCAAACCACAGGTGAAATACTAATAAAACTCAGGGAGCCACAGCAGCATGGCTTCAATGTGTTCTATTGTTCCAAAGAAACAGATGCAGAATCTATTTCCAAGTCTGGTCTTTCGGAAAGAGGGGGGGAACTTGATAAATGCAGGGAAACTATTAGACAGTAGCAAAGGCCTCCTGAAGAATAAAGCTTAATGGAGTCACTGTTGCATGGCAGATGGAATGATCCAGAAGGCTCATCAGCAGCGGGTGCAAACACCATCTTCTCTGGGTAGCCTGAGACAGATGCAGCCGGACGGGTCCTGGGAGAAGGAACAACTAGAAAACAACCATGATAAAGTCATTTTCCCTGTTTAGCCTAATTTGAAAAGACACATCTGGGGAACGGGCGAGCTCTGCATGCCGGGTGTAAATTTCAGCAAGAGAAGCAGTGTACGGGTGGAATCCATCACAGCCATAGCAGGGAGAGCCTGAGAAGCCTAGGGGATGCTTCCCACCACACGCCGTTGGCCCCATTGTCTATTCTACCCCGTATAGCATGACAGATTCCATCTTCTAGACATAAAGTATTTTTCTTGCCCTCATGTTTCCACACACGTTCTTGTCTACACGCCTTCTCCCCTCCACAATCTCAAGTTGCTACTAAACTCGGATTCGAAACTCATCTCCAGGCTGGACCCTCCTGTCTTGTTGGCAATGTTTGGTGTCCCCTGTTGCAGGCTGAGAAGCCAGCATACCCTGTCCCTGCTCACCCTCCTGAACATATATCTCTCTTTCTAACTTAAGTTTCTCCACTTTCTGAAAGGCCTCCCTTGATGACTGGAAACCCTCTAACTGTGGGAACCAGGTCATAGGCATTATCACATAGAACACGATTCAACAGGTTTGGAGGCCAACAAACTCCACTCAAGAAAGGTAAAAGCTAACACGGAAGGCATCGCTCAAGGGTCATGGCCCCAATGTCTCTTTCAAGATCATGACTGGAGTGGAAGTATAAAGGGATATAATGAAACTAGGGATTTTCTGAAAATCCCAGATGTGGATCTAATATCTACAGTCACACCTGACAGAATCTGGGCTGTCAGTTCTGCAATCAAGCTGAATTGGATCCTCCCTACTTGATCATGTTGTTGCATGGGCTCAGGGAAAACATGCAACCTCTGTGAATCTGTTTCCTCAGCCCAGATGTTGTGGTGATGTCAACAACCCTGCAGAACTGCTGAAGTGTCTTGACCAAGTGAGGTGAAGCAAAAAATGACAAGCCAAGATCCTTGCTAAACATCAGATTCTTTCCCATTCTTTGTATTGAATGTGTTTATTTTACCCTGTCAAGGGTCACAGGCTGAAATCTCATCACCCATGAAGGGATATTGTTGTTGTAGAAATTTTTAATCCCAATCCAGGGTTTCTACCCTGCCTTAGACCATTCAGTTCCCACATAAAAACACAAAACTTTTATTATTTACAATAAGCCTTAAACAGCACAAGAGCTGGGCAGATATCTACCCTCTGTGCTATTAGAATCTATTTTTCTTTTTTTTTATTAGATATTTTCTTTATTTACATTTCAAATGATATCTCCTCTCCAGGTTACCCCTCTGAAAACAAAAACAAAAACAAAAACAAAAAACAAACCCTGTTTCCTCCCCACTCCCCCTGCCTCCCACCCATCCTCTCCCACTTCCCGGCCCTGGCATTCCCCTACACTGGGGCATAAACCGTCACAGGGCCAAGGGCCTCTCCTCCTATTGATGACCAACTAGGCCACCCTCTGCTGTACATATGCTGCTGGAGCCATTAGTCCTACCATGTGTACTCTTTGGTTGGTGGTTTAGTCCCTGGGAGCTCTGAGGGTACTAGTGGGTTCATATTGTTGTTCGTCCTAAGGGGCTGCAAATCCTTCAGCTCCTTGGGTCCTTTCTCTAGCTCCTTCATTGGGGACCCTGTGCTCAGTCCAATGGATGGCTGTGAACTTCTACTTCTGTATTAGTCAGACACTGTCAGAGCCTCTCAGGAGACAGCTATATCAGGCTCCTGTCAGCAAGCACTTGTTGGCATCCACAATAGTGTCTGGATTTGGTGACTGTGTATGGGATGGATCCCTTGGTGGAGCAGTCTCTAGATGTTCTTTCCTTCAGTCTCTGCTCCATGCTTTGTCTCTGTATCTCTTCCCATGGGTATTTTGTTCCCCTTTCTAAGAAAAATCGAAATACCCACACTTTGGTCTTCCTTCTTGAATTTCTTGTGGTTTGTGGATTGTATTTTGGGTATTCTGAGCTTCTGGGCTAACATCCCCTTATCAGTGAGTGCATACCATGTGTGTTCTTTTGTGACCGGGTTACCTCACTCAGGATGATATTCTCCAGATCCATCCATTTCCATAAGAATTTCATAAATTCATTGTTTTTGATAGCTGAGCAGTACTCCATTATGTAGATGTACCACATTTTCTGTATCCATTCCTCTGTTGAGGGACATTTGGATTGTTTCCAGTTTCTGGCTATTATAAATAAGGCTGCTATGAACATAGTAGAGCATGTGTCCTTATTTCATGTTGGAGTATCTTCTGGGTACATGCCCAAGAGTGGTATAGCTGGGCCCTCAGGTAATAATATGTCGAATTTCCCGAGGAACCGCCAAACTGATTTCCAGAGTGGTTGTACCAGCTTGCAATCACACCAGCAATGAAGGAATGTTCCTCTTTCTCCACAACCTCACCAGCATCTGCTGTCATCTGAGTTTTTTATTTTAGCCATTCTGACTGCTGTGATGTGGAATCTCAGGGTTATTTTGATTTACATTTCCCTGATGACTAAGGATGTTGAACATTTCTTTAGGTGCTTCTCAGTCATTCAGCATTCCTCAGTTGAGAATTCTTTGTTTAGCTCTGAACCCCATTTTTAATAGGGTTATTTGATTCTTTTGAGTCTATCTTCTTGAGTTCTTAGTATATACTGGATATTAGCCTTCTATTGGTGTTAGCATCAGGACATCCAAAGTCTGTGGTGATGCATGGACGGGTCCACAGACCTGTTGCCAGGGCAACAGCCACCATATTCCCAGAATCCATTGGGCTCACCTCCCACCTTTACCTGTGGCCATATGTCACAACCCATATATATGGGGAACATTCCTCCATCTATCTCTCTCTCTCTCTCCCTCCTCTCCTCCCATGCCACTGCCCCCTCTCTCCCTCTCAATTAAACCTCTTACACGTGGAACTGTTTGGGCCTAGTGTGTGGTATGTTCTGATGAGACCCGCCATTCTAACACATCAATTGGATATAGGATTGGTAAAGATCTTTTCCCAATCTATTGATTGACATTTTGTCCTATTAAAAGTGTCCTTTGCCTTACAGAAGCTTTGTAATTTTATGAGGTCCCATTTGTCAATTCTTGACCTTAGAGCATAAGCCATTGGTGTTCTGTTCAGGAAAATTTCCCCTGTGCCCATGTGCTTGAGGTTCTTCCCCACTTTCTTTTCTATCAGTTTCAGTGTATCTGGTTTTATGTGGAGGTCCTTGATACACTTGGACTTGAGCTTTGTACAAGGAGAAAGGAGTGGATCGATTTGCATTCTTTTACATGCTAAATGCCAGTTGAGCCAGCACCATTTGTTGAAAATGCTGTCTTTTTTCCACTGAATGGTTTTAGCTCCTTGGTCAAAGATCAAGTGGCCATAGGTATGTGGATTCATTTCTGGGTCTTCAATTCTATTCCATTGATCCACCTGCCTGTCACTGTACCAATCAATACCATGCAGTTTTTATCATTATTGCTCTATAGCAAACCTTGAAGTCAGGGATGGTGATTCCCCCAGCCATTATTTTATTGTCAAGCATTGTTTTCCCTATCCTAGGTTTTATGTTATTCCAGATGAATTTGCAAATTGCTCTTTCCAAGTTTGTGAAGAATTGAGTTGGAATTTTGATAAGGATTGCATTGAATCTGTAGATTGCTTTCAACAAGATGGCCATTTTTACTATATTAATCCTGCCAATCCATGAGCATGGGATCCATCTTCTGAGATCTTCTTTGATTTCCTTCTTCAGAGACTTGAAGTTCTTGTCATACAGATCTTTTACTTGCTTAGTAAAGTCATACCAAGGTATTTTATATTATTTGTAGGCACAAATTGTGAAGGGTGTTGTTTCCCAAATTCCTTTCTCTGCCTGTTTATCCTTTGTGTAGAGGAAGGCCACTAATTTGCTTGAGTTAATTTTATATCCAGCTACTTTGCTGAAGTTTTTTTTATCAGGTTTAGAAGTTTTCTGGTATGAGAGTTCACAATTACTCTTATACCTAAACCACACAAAGACCTGACGAAGAAAGAAAACTTCAGACCAATTTCGCTTATGAATATCGATGCAAAGATACTCAATAAAATTCTTGCAAACTGAATCAAAGAACACATCAAAATGATCATCCACAATGACCAAGTAGGCTTCATGTTATTGCAGATGAATTTGCAAATTGCCCAGGGATGCAGGGATGGTTCAATATACGGAAATCCATCAACGTAATTCACTACATAAACAAACTC
>NW_022196905.1:242092999-242124372 GCF_008632895.1 Mastomys coucha
GCATTCTCTGATAAGTGGTTATTAGCCCAGAAGTTTGGAATACAGGAAGAACAACCCACAAATCACAATGAACTCAAGAATAAGGAAGACCAAAAGGTGGACATTTCATTCCTTCTTAAAAGGGGGAACCAAATACACGTGGAAGGAGTTGCAGAGATTAACTATGGAGCAGAGACTGAAGAAAGGGCAAGCCAGCCTAAACATAGCTATCTCCTGAGAGGCTCTGACAATACCTGACTAATACAGATGTAGAGGCTCACAGCCATCCATTGAACTGAGTACAGGGTCCCCAGTGAAGGAGTTAGAGCAAGGACCAATGGAGCTGAGGGGTTTGCAGCCCCTTAGGACGAACAACAATATGAACTAATTAGTACCCCCAAAGCTCCCAGGGTCTCAACCACCAACCAAGGACTGCACATGGAAGGGTCTGATTGTTCTGGCATCATGTGTATAGTAGAGGTTTGCAAATTCGATCATCAATAGGAGGAGAGGACCTCGGCCTTGTGAAGGTTCTGTGCCCCAATGTAGGGGAATGCCAGGGCCAATAAGTGGGAGAGGGTGGGGTGGCAGGCATGGGGAAGGGGGAAGGCAACAGGGGTTTGTTTTTGTTGTTTTTGTTTGTTTCATTGTTTTTTGGAGGGGAAACTGGGAAAGGAGAAATTTACATGTAAATAAAGAAAATATCTAATAAAAAATGGCACTTGGATAAAAAAAGAAGTTCTCTGGTGGAATTTTTGGGGTCACTTAAATATGCTATCATATCATCAGCAAATAGTGATAATTTGACTTCTTCCTTTCCAATTCATATCCCTTTGATCTCCTTTTGTTGTCTAATTGCTCTGGCTAGGACTTCAAGTACAATATTGAATAGGTAGGGAGAGAGTGGGCAGCCTTGCCTAGTCTCTGATTTTAGTGGGATTGCTTCAAGTTTCTCTCCATTTAGTTTGATGTTGGCTACTGGTTTTCTGTATATTGCTTTTACTAAGTTTAGGTATGGGCCTTGAATTCCTGACCTTTCTAAGACTTTTATCATGAAAGGGTGTTGGATTTTGTCAAATGTTTTCTCAGCATTCAATGAGATGATCATATGGTTTTTTCTTTGAGTTTGTTTATGTAGTGAATTACATTGATGGATTTCCATATATTAAACATCCCTGCATCCCCGGGATGAAGCCTACTTAATCATGATAGATGATCATTTTGATGTGTTCTTGGATTCAGTTTGCAAGAATTTTTGAGTATTTTGCACTGATATTCATAAGGAAATTGGTCTGAAGTTTTCTTTCTTCGTTAGGTCTTTGTGTGGTTTAGGTATCAGAGTTATTGTAGCTTCATAGAATGAATTGGGTAGAATACCTTCTATTTCTATTTTGTGGAATATTTTGAGGAGTATTTGTATTAGGTCTTCTCTGAAGGTCTGATAAAACTCTGCACTAAACCCATCTGGTCCTGGGCTTTTTTTGGTTGGGAGACTATTAATGACTCTTTCTATTTCATTAGTGGATATGGGACTGTTTAGATCGTTGATCTGATCTTGATTTAACTTTGCTACCTGGTATTTGTCTAGAAAATTGTCCATTTCATCCAGGTTTTCCAGTTTTGTTGGGTATATCCTTTTGTAGTAGGATCTGATGGTTTTTTTGGATTTCCTTAGTTTCTAATGTTATGTCTCCCTTTTCACTTCTGATCTTGTTAATTAGAATACTGTCTCTGTGCCCTCTAGTTAGTCTGGCTATCTATTTTGTTGATTTTCTCAAAGAACCAGCTCCTGGTTTGGTTGATTCTTTGTATAGTTCTTTTTGTTTCTATTTAGTTGATTTCAGCCCTGAGCTTGATTATTTCCTGCTGTCAATTCCTCTTGGGTGAATTTGCTTCTTTTTTGTTCTAGAGCCTTCAGGTGTGCTGTTAAATTGTTGGTGCATGCACTCTTCAGTTTCTTTTTTGAGGCACTTACAGCTATGAGTTTTCCTCTTAGGACTGCTTTCATTGTGTCCCATAAGTTTAGGTATGCTGTGGCTTCATTTTCATTAAACTCTAGAAAGTCTTTAGTTTCTCTCTTTCTTTCTTTCTTTTTTTCTTTCTTTCTTTCTTTCTTCCTTCCTTCCTTCCTTCCTTGACCAGGTTATCATTGAGTAGAGTGTTGTTAAGCTTCCATGTGTATGTGGGCTTTCTATTGTTTATGTTGTTATTGAGGAGCAGCCTTAGTCCATGGTGATCTGATAGGATGCAGGAATTAATTTTAGTCTTCTTATATCTGTTGAGGCCTGATTTGTGACAGATTATATGGTCAATTTTGGAGAAGGTACCATGAGGTGCTGAGAAGAAGGTATATTCTTTTGTTTTAGGATAAAAATGTTCTATAGATATCTGTTAAATCCATTTGTTTTGTAACTTCTGTTAGTCTCACTGTGTCTTTGTTTAGTTTCTGTTTTCATGATCTGTTCATTGCAGAGTCGGGTATTGAAGTCTCCTACTATTATTGTGTGTGGTGCTATGTGTGCTTTGAGCTTTAGTAAAGTTTCTTTTATGAATGTAGATGGCCTTGCATTTGGAGAATAGATATTCAGAATTGAGAGTTCATCTTGGTAGATCTTACCTTTGATGAGTATGAAGTGTCCCTCCTTATCTTTTGTGATCACTTTAGGTTGAAAGTCGTTTTTATTCTATATTAGAATGGCTACTCCAGCTTGTTTCTTGGAACCATTTGCTTGGAAAATTGTTTTCCAGCCTTTTATTGTGAGGTAGTATCTGTCTTTGTCACTAAGGTGGGTTTCCTGTATGCAACAAAGTGTTGGGTCCTGTTTACATACCCAGTCTGATAGTCTATGTCTTTTTATTGGGGAATTGAGCCCATTAATATTAGTAGATATTAAGGAAAAGTAATTGTTGCTTCCTGTTATTTTTGTTGTTAAACTTGGAATTCTGTTCATGTGGCTATCTTCTTTTAGTTTTGTTGGAAGATTATTTTCTTGCTTTTTCTAGGATGTAGTTTCCCTCCTTATGTTGGAGTTTTCCATTTATTACCCTTTGAAGGGCTGGATTTGTGGAAAGATAGTGTGTAAGTTTGGTTTTGTCATGGAATACTTTTGTTTCTCCATCTATAGTATTCCCAGAATTTTGCTGGGTATAGTAGCCTGGACTGGCATTTGTGTTCTCTTAGGATCTGTATGACATCAGCCCAGGATATTCTTGCTTTCATAGTCTCTGGCGAAAAGTCTGGTGTAATTCTGATAGGTCTGTCTTTATATGTTACTTGACCTTTTTCCCTTACTGCTTTTAATATCCTTTCTTTGTTTTGTACATTTAGTGTTTTGGCTATTATGTGGCAGGAGGAATTTCTTTTCTGGTCCAAACTATTTAGAGTTCTATAGGCTTCTTGTATGATCATGGGCATCTCCTTTTTAGGTTCGGGAAGTTTTCTTCTATAATTTCGTTGAAGATATTTACTGGCCCTTTAAGTTGTAAGTCTTCACTCTCTTCTATACCTATTATCCTTAGGTTTGGTCTTCTTAGTGTGTCCTGGATTTCCTGGATGTTTTGGGTTAGGAGTATTTTGCATTTTGTGTTTTCTTTGACTGTTGTGTCAATGTTTTCTATGTTATTTTCTGCACCTGAGATTCTTTCTTCTATCTCTTGTATTCTGTTGGTGATGCTTGCATCTATGACTCCTGACTTCTTTCCAAGGTTTTCTATCTCCAGAGTTTTCTCACTTTGTGATTTCTTAATTGTTTCTGCTTCCATTTTTAGGTCCTGGGTGGTTTTGTTCAATTCCTTCACCTGTTTGGTTGTGCTTTCCTGTAATTCTTTAAGAGATTTTTGTGTTTCCTCTTTAAGGGCTTGTACCTGTTTGCCTGTGTTCTCCTGTATTTCTTTAAGGGAGTTATTTATGTTCTTCTTAAATTCCTCTATCACAATCATGAGATATGATTTTAGATCCAAATCTTGCTTTTCTGGTGTGCTGGGATATCCAGGACTTGCTATGGTGGGAGTACTAGGTTCTGATGATGCCAAGTAGTCTTGGTTTCTGTTGGTAAGATTCTTGCATTTGCCTTTAGCCATCTGTTAATCTCTGTTGTTAGAAGTTCTTGCTGTCTCTGACTTGAACTTGTTCCTCCTGTGGGTCTGTAAGCCTATGTCAGCACTTCTGGGAGATCAGCTCTACCCTGGTAGGATCCCTGTGCGGAAGCTTAGGATCAGCCATCCCTCCTGGGTGCAGATGGATGAATGAGGGCTGCAGCTTCTGTGGCCTGTGCCTCCCAGCTGGTCCCACCTGAGACCCAGGGTCAGAGTACTCCCTGGAGGCAAGCTTTCTGCTTGCTGGAAAGGTATGCAGAGGGTTGGATTATGTGAGGACTCAGAAACACCCTACCACCTACAAACCAGGAAATGGGGTCCTCACCATGCACCAAACCTGCCAGCATTTGACCTAAGAAATGTCTGCTGTTTGCAAGCTTACCCCGTCTATAGTATTTTGTTATAGCATCTGGAAGAGACGGAGACATCCTCCTTTCAGCAGTGCCTGATTGTGAGACTTTCCATTCTGTAGTACCTCAGGTTTTCCATCTGTAGAATAGACAGACAGGCTCAGAACTTATTTTATTATTTGTAACACATTATGAAAGAAAAATACAATATTTGTAACAGACTTGGTTTGTTCAAAGTGTCATGTGAATGTGAAATACTCATGCATTTCTCCCTAACAGAGTAATAGTTATCACTCATGATTTCTACAAGGTTTAAAGATGGTAATCCACTGAAGACATGCTATTAGTACAGGAACCTGCTACCGATGGAAAGTGGGGATAGATCCATCCTCTGCTCTCTGATTAACAGTACACCCCAATTTTAGGTCCCTCTCAGCATATGCTGAATGAAGTCTATCTCCTGGCATGACAGGCTAGAGATATATTCCATATTTAACTGATGAAGAAACTGGGGGTGGGGGGACGCTGGGGGTGTCAGAATGGTTTTCCTGAAGCCAGACAAGTGCTATTGACCCAAGATGATACACAAGGGGCATTGATATTGTGGACATGCCAGGTGAGCTCTACTGTATTGTTCCCCACAGTTACGGAATGATTAAAAACTGTATCCCTCCTCACCCCATGTGTGATGTAAATTGTGACCATTAGAAATAGAACAGAATCCAAAATCACATTCAAAATCGCATTCACAGAACTGTATGCAGTTTACAAAGGTGTCACGGTCATCATTCTGATAGAAGGAAGTAACTGCGATCTCATATGCTCTTAGGAGGTGAGTGTCAGGGTCTGTCAAGGTTAAAGCAGGATGCCACAATGCCTAGAAAAACTAGTCCATTGCCAGTTTATACAAAGTGCCCCCAAATAAAGGTCCAACATACCTGCACTCACTCTTAAAAGCATCCCATTGAGTACAGCTATCCTAAGGCAGAGGGGACTTCACATGAGGATCACCTGATAGCTCCATCAACCCCTTAACTCAATCATAACCTATGGTGATAAGGTCTAGCCTGTTGGAATTTCTTTAAATGTTCTTCAGTGTTTCTAATGGAGACTGACATTCAAGGCTATTGTCCTGAATGAAAGACTGCTAGCTCCCTGGAGAACACAGGACAGTAGGCAGTGGTTGGCAAGGTAGGCACAGCTCCCCGTGGGGATCAGGCAGCAGAGGAGTGTAAGCAAAGCTGGTCAGCACACCCCATGAGACTAGTCATCATTATGTTGACACCCACCATCTCAAGAAACAGAACAAAGCCCCTAGACAGCTCCCCTGGTGGGAGGACCTCACAGCAGCTCAGCAGTGAGCAAGTAATTAATACTCATCTCCTTCCCAAAGGAGTCCCTGTCTCACTTTGAAACAAAGAGAAGAAGCAGGAGACAGATTTGTCCACACATTTGGAGACATTCTGCCAGAGAATTCCATCGAGGTGCATGGAGCCAGGTCCCTGGCACTGATCAGCCACAGAGCCCGGGGTGGAAACAGGTCCTGGGCATGATCTGTGAACAGCTTGTCTCCAAAAGCTGCGTCTCTCCTAATGAATGCTGCAAAGTCTCTGGCCTCTAGCAGCACACCAGGGAGGTTCTTGGAAGAGCGGAGTCTGCCATTTTCTTGTCTCTGTCACGGAGAGCACTTCCTGTCCCCAGGCAACTCCCCAGAGTATTGAATTTGTTTGAAGAGCTGGCTCTGGTCTCCTACTTGAAGAGCATTTCAAGAGCAGAGAGAGATGGTGGGGGTGGAGAGACTTTATTAAGGGGGGGGGCAGTGGGCATTACCACAGCTGGCCATGGAGATGCCAGCAGCTCCCGAATACGGTCCAGTTGCTTCCCTTGTTACATCTAGAAGCTTCTTCCATGTTGTTAGGAAAACCTGTTGCACAGGGAGCAATCTTTATTGTGATTGTGGCTTTACAATCACAATTTGACTCATAAGTAAATAAGATATTGCCAGCCAGCCAGCCCAGTTTAATTATACTCATGTTCTCTTCTCTCTCTCTCTCTCTCTCTCTCTCTCTCTCTCTCTCTCTCTCTCTCTCTCTCCCTCCCTCCCTCCCTCCCTCCTCCCTCCCTCCCCATCCCTGACATTTTCAAAATTTCTTTTCCAACCTAGAAATGAAAATTATTATGTCAATATAGTTCAATATAGTGTGTCTCTGTGTGTGGTTATATCAATATAGGTGTGTGTGTGTGTGTGTGTATGTGAGCATCCTCACATTAGTATGCCATGACATGACAAAGAACAACTTGCAGGGGTTCTTTCCCTCCTTCCACCTGGGTGTTCTAAAGATCAAACACAAGTCACCAGTCTTGGTAACAAGGACCTTTACCCACTGAGTCATCTCACTAATCCTATCCACCGTCTTTTTTGAGACAAAAACCTTTCACAGATTCTGGAGCTCTGGTCAACAAGCCACAGAGATACTCCAGACTGTCTTACCCGCAGGTTGGAGATTACAAGCACACGCCATCACACCTGGCATTTCACAAGGATGCTGGAAATTGAACTCCAGTCATTGTGCTAGCTTGCATTTTTGTTTGTATGCATGCTTTTTCATATGTTTAAAACACAGCTTTGTTCCCCTATCGTAGACTGCTTATATTCCTTGCCTGTTTTTTTTTTTTTTATTGATCTGTAGATGTTATTAATATATTAGAGGAACCAGCCCTTCCTCTGAGATAACACACATGCCTCTTTCCAGGTCGATGGTCACCTTTTTATTTTGTTTATGGCCATTAAATTATGACTATATGTTATGTGTATTCATTTTATTTTTTGTCTTTTGAGATTATAATATAATTCCACCATTTCCCTTTTCCTTTTTTTTTCCCTACAAACTTCCTATATATACCCCTTCCCTGATCTCTTTTAAATTCATGGCCTCTTTAATTATTCTTACATACATATGTGTGGATATGTACATATTCATAAATGCATAAATACAACTGCTCACTCTGTACAATGTTGCTTGTATGAGTGTGTTTTCATGGCTGACTATTGGACACTGGGCATTAGTGGGTGTGCTCATCCCTAAGGAATGAGCACATTTAGAGTCCCTTAGCTGCTCCAAGCTGCTTGTGTAGGGTTGAGGCCTCATGAGCTTTTCCTGGTTTGTGTTAGTGTGAACTATGATGATTTTTAAAGTACTGGGAAATACTGATTTTTTTTTTAAGTTTCTGGGTTTGGTCTCACACCTTAGAAAGTATTATTATAAGAAGGCAAAAAATCTTCTGTCATTGCTTTCACGTGAGGTCTTCAAGAGACTAAGCCAAGGCAGAAATCACTGGATTTAAAAAAAAAAATTACAGAAAAGCATGACCTAACTTGCCCTATATTCTGTATTAAAGACCATGGTCCCCAAGAGAAAGCTGAAGGGCAGACTGTTCATTTCTAAGGATGGAACACAGTGGGACATCTAGTCATCCCTGCTCCAGAGGAACTCATTCCCTTGGCTTGCGGGGTATGTGCATATCTGAGGCATTGAAGAAGTCCTAATAAGCTCAGCATCCTATGCTCAGATGGAGTCTCCCATAAAACTCCACTCGTGTTCCCTGCACGAAATGCAAGCAGTTCTCCACATGCACTTCCCTGGGTAATAAGACTCAAGTGAACTCAGATGTTTCCAAGGATTCTATTGCTCCTCTTTGAGATTTTTTTTTTTTTTTGGAGATTTTGTTTTTATTTTATGTATGTGAGTGTTTTTCTAAATGTTGTGCATGCAGTTGCTTTCAGAGGCCAGGAGAGGGGATGGTATCCCCTGAAACTGGAGTTACAGACAATTGTGAGATGCCATGCAGGTGCTGGGAATTAAACCCAGGTCCTCTGGAAGAACAGTCAGTGCTCTCAACACTGAGACATCTTATCAGCCCATCTATTGCTCTTTTGAACTCAGCAAACTATACCTCTGACCTTAACTTGTGGGGCCTGGACAACTTGCAGGGATTGGTTCTCTCCTTCCACCATGTGGGTCCCAACATTTGAACCCAGTTTGTCAGGCTTGACAGCAAGTGCCTTTACTCACTGAACCAGTTTCCTGTTTGTCCATCATACAGATCTCTAGACACGGACACTCGTCCTGAAGAACAGCAGTGGACGGCAGGCTCGTAAGCTTCATTTTAGCTACTTGCTCAAGGTCTATAAAGCCAAACGTGCACACAGCAAGCTCTGTAACTCAGTTTGTTAAGTACAGTTCAGCAGTGAGGGACAACATGCTAGTCACTCAACCCTCTGGGGCCAATGGAGCTTTTCAGAACAAACAGAGCCTCATCTGTACATGCCTATTTGCACCCCAGTTGAAGGACTCCATAAACAGCCTCTTCTGACTTATGAAGCTAGTGCACTGGAGGATGCTGTTTCTAGGAGACAGAGCAGAACAGAGCCTTCCCAGCCAGCATTAGATGCTGAAAAGCCAGACATCCTGCAGTTAGTCCTTGAGAACCAGGAAAAGAAAGGAGATTTGTGTCATTCCCCAAGATCACTCATAGAACTGTTAAAGCAAGTAGGTAATAGCCTAGCACCATATTTGCCCTTGCTGAGAACACCCTCACCCCATCCCCATTCCCCATGCCCACTCCCACCCCTGCCACCATCAATTTTGCCTTTCTTTCAGGTGGCCTTATCTCTGGGTATAAGATGCATCATCTTGGAGGCCCCTGAAGTGACATACATACTACAATAGGACTCTTTCTAAACAATTTGGTCCACAAAGAAGTAGCTTGGGAATTTGTTGCTATGGTAAAGTAAAACTAGGTGCAGTATGAGTCTGCCCCTTTATCATTTTCTTCAGGGATCTACTTGGCCTTGTTGGCCTACATTACCTTAATTGCATCATGGAGATTTAAAAAAAAAAATCGTGACACTGAATTAACAATATAGTGGAAATAGTGGAGAGCTTACACTGCTCAACATGAGATGCGGGCCAACCGATGTGAGATCAAGGCCTGGGGATTCATGGTCTTACTCGGCACCACTGTGTGAGGACACACTCAGTCTCAGGGTAGCAGCGGGAACAGGACAGGGTGGATATGACAATAGTACCTAGAGCCTCCTTTGAGCATCAAAATACAGACAAGGGAAGTAAAGACCATATTTGTCCCCAAAACTGTTCTGTTTCTCCTGTAGGTCACCCACAGCCTCTGAACTACAGCCTAGATCCCAAGCACAGTGATGAACCATCTTGAACCCGTGTAGCTCCTTCAAGTAGAACTGTTCCCTGTTGCAACCTCCTCCTCTTCCTCTTCCTCCTCCTCTTCCTCCTTCTCCTCCTCCTCCTCCTCCTGCTGACATGAGCTAAGCTTTGTTAAAGCTGTAGGGCTTCAGACCAAAGTACACAGAGTCTGGGAGATGAATTATTTGTGGAGGAAGAAGTTAAACACTTGCAGAGGAATAGTGTGAGACTCACCCAAGGTCAACAGTCTGGTCAGCACCACCAGAGCCAGAGCTTGCTGACTTCCTGGCCCATGCCCCTCACTAACCTGCTATGGCTCCCAGACCAACTGTCTCCTGCTTCCTCCGGGAATGTCCTGATAAGAACTCTGCTTCTGCATTTTGTCTCTGATGAAAAGAGAGCAGGTTGACTTTGGAATGTCATCAAATGTTAAGCTTGATTTTTTTTTCCCTGCTACCGACATCCAAATTGCGAGTGAGCTCAAGAGTCCCAGTGGAGCCTGTTGGCTGTGCTAATAGAATAGAGCTTGCAGGTAGGCAGGAGGAGAGGGCAGCCCCTTGCTCTCTTTAGGGGGAGATGAACAAGAGGGACTGTAGGACTCTACGGCTCCCTGGGAGCCAGGGACAGAACACTAGCTAATCAAGGCCCATTCAGGTAAGGGCCTTCAATTAACATTTTTTAAACCAGGGCATTCCATAACTGTGCATGCTTGAAATGTCAAGGGTCTACTGAGGTCACTCTGTGAACTCTGTCAAAACTGAAGAAACGATGCATCATTTGTCCTCTGGACATCTTTTGCAAGAAAAGCTCTCCACAACACAGGACACACCATGCAAACAGAGGCAGGGAAGGAAGGCACCCTTCTCGCCTCACCTCACTGTTTGAGAGAATACAGTGAGAATTATCTTTGCAGGTAGAAAAAGAAAGTTGGTTTGAGGAAAGAGTGTTACTCCATAGTACTTGGCATGTGCAAGGCCCTGGGTTCAAGTCCCATCACCTAAAAAATAAATGAATGGCACTTGAGTTTGGCTTAGAACAACATTTTCACTGAGCAGGTTCATTACACTCACCCAACTGTGTTTGCTCATCTGTAAATACATGGCTAATAGTACCTTGCCCAAAGGGCTGTGTGGAAGGCTAAATGGTGTGTGCTAGGAAACACCAAGGACTGCCAGGGTCAACTATGTCTTGCCTCTAGAGAGTTTAAAATGAATACTACGATTTACTAATTTCAATGCTTAAACTTTTCATATTGTGAAGCCGAGTCCCAGAGGGTGAATCAACAGACTCACCAAGGACCTCCAGCAGAATCAAATTCAAGCCGAGGAATCTTCTAGAAATAACCACCACCCCCATCAACACTCGGTTCAGTTGCCCCTTCCCTTCTGATCCCAAGTTCAGCACTTTAAATGTTAGTGTGAGGTATGTGAGGAACAGAGGACAAGGGACTGAGCCAACAATGCTCAGCCCCTCTGTTCTCTAGGGCAAGGTTGGAATCTGCTTCCAAGTGTCACTATGCATCCTTCTTCAAAGAATGATATCCAGTGAGGACCACAGAAAGTAGAGAAAGGTAAATGAGAGGTGGAATGTGAGAAGAGGAGGAGGAGGGCAGGAGAAGAAGAGGGGAAGGAAAGAGGAGAGATGGGAAGAGAGTAGGAGAGAAGAAGGGAGAGGAAGGAAGAAGATAAGAAAGAGAAGGGGAGGAGGAGGAAGGGAAGGAAAGAGAAGGGAATGGAAGAGAGGGGGTGAGTTGGGGAGAAGAGAGGAGAGGGGAAGGGATGGGAGAGAGAATGGGGGGAGGGGATGGGAAGGGAAGGGAAAGGAGAAGAGAGGAGCAAAGCAGAGGAGAAGAGAGAAGAAAAGAGAGGAGAGGACAGGAAAGGACCTTAGAACCAGGGCCATCTGCCAGGGAACCACAGCAAACTCTGAAACAGAAGGAAACCACAGATAGTTATGTCTAACATGTGGGACTAGTGAGGGAGAGAAGAGTACAGTGAACAAGGAGTTCAAAGTCAGAAGAGCTCCATGTAAGTGACAGACGTCAGAGCCCAGTCACTCATGTGCTGTGAGATGACAGGTGTCATCCTGAGTGGACCTCAGGTGAGGAGCCTAGGCTTTGTTTTCTCCAGCTTCTCTCTTTGATGGAAAGCTCCTGGCCTTGGTGTCACTCACCTGATGTGAATGGAATGTAAGCAGCCATTTTCCTGGACTGCTGGGTAGATTGGCAATGCTTCTAGCAATTAAAATCGTGTTGCTTCTAAAATAACTGGGAAATGGAGTCAACCCATGTACCCCAGCCACAGTGCCTCCCTTTGGAAGCTGATTTTACTGCTATGCAAGCCCAGACTCCAATCCTGTTTTTTGAGATTTCTCCAGGGAGGTTGTACTGGCCCAAGGGAATGTGCACTCCAGAATGGCAGGTAGAGATGGGACTGGAGTGAGATTGTGAATAAGAAATAAGAGATGGTACCAAGAAAACTGCAGAATGGGGAAACAGAGAGACCCAAGGAATACATTAACCTAATTCTTCAGTATGACCCATGGTGACACTGGGTGGACCTGCCCAAGGACACACACAGCTGCTGCAATGAGGATTATAATGACCCTGTCCTCATGACCAGTGCCCCGGGCACCTCTTGAATATTTCATGCTAATCTCAATGTTATCCATCTTTTGTGTAGACAAAAGCCTCCTCCCAGGCCCAGACTGATCCTCCAATCAGAAAGCACAAGACCCTGTGCCTGAAATTGGCCTTGACTTTCACTGGGCACAAAGCCCTGGGCCATTTGTCCTACAACTGTTGGGCTCTGGTCCTGTAAGTCAGTGACCAGAAGTTGTGAGGTTGGGAGACAGGGGGAGCTGCTCCATGGCAATATGATCTCTGGTCCGTAGAGTATAGGCCACCATGGTGTCCAGCCCAAAACATACAGCATCCACACTGGATTCTGGAGCACACTTTGGGCTAAGCATCGTACCTACTTGTACCTGTATGTTTTCCTTATCACAACACCCTCGAGTAAGGGCAACTCCTGTCACAATCTATAGCCAAAGAAGTCAGATAATGTCCTCAAGACCTGCATGGCCCAAAGGACAGACCGGTATCTAATGCGATCTTCCTACATCCCATACCTACTCAATATTAGCAAATCCTCTCCCTTGTTCTGCCCTGTTCACTATCACTATAGCAACCATGTAAAACCCATTTCCCAGCAAAGGAATGTGAAGGAGTGAGAGGCTCCCTGCATCCCCCCCTCCCCTAAGAAGTAACATCGGCCACAGTGGGGGTTCACAAATCCACAGTGTGACTTGGGCCTTGTTTAAAAGAAAACTGCCACTGGTGCCTGTGTCTGCTGCTGCTGGGGTTTATGCCTCCTTGAGGTGGAGGATGCAAAGGTCAATGAAGACTGGGGTCTGAAGAAGAATGTAGAGTCCGAGGAATAGGGAATAGTAGAAGAAAATTGGAGAACTATGGTTCTCAATGTCCTGGGCCACTGGAGAACAGAATGACAAATGTTTCACCAGCTCATAGGACAAGAGCAATGGTTCTCAACCTTCCTAATGCTGTGACCCTTTAATACAGTTCCTCACGTAGTCCTCAACTACTGGGGAGGTGGAGGTGCCTAACACTGTGACACTCTAACACAGTTCCTCATGTTGTGATGACCCCCCCCAACCAGAAAACTATTTCGTTGATACTTCATAACTGTAACTTTGCTACTGTTATGAATTGTAATGTAAATATCTGATGCAGGATATCTGGTATGTAACCCCTGTGAAAGGCTCCCCCAAAAGGATCAACACCTACAGGTTGAGAACCACTAGAGATGATGAAGTATATTCAGTCATTATTCTCACATGCTGTGTGTCCAAATCTCACCATGACTTCTAGATGACTCCATTAAGAACACTGTACCCCTGCTGTGCTCTTTGGTCGAAAAACCTATGTAGGAGGAGGGCTATCACTGCCCACACCAACTTATACATTCACGAGTCAAGACTTTCTCGTATCCACAGAAACAGCAGTTCTCACAACTTGGCTTCAAGGCTCTGAGCTTTGACCTTAGACTGACTGAATGACCTCAAACCCATATCTAGTCTGATGAATCAGATTAGTCATGATGGTATCTACTGGCTGTTGTAACAAAAAATAAAATAATTCTTTTGCATGGGGGACAGAATATTTTGTAACCCCGGCTGGCCTCAGACTGGCTACATAGCCCAAGCTGGCCTTGAACTCCTGATCCTTCTGTCTCCACCTCCCCAGTGCTCCGGATATAGGAATGCAACACCACACCAGCTTGAAAAACAATTCTTTCATCTGAACTCAAGACTCTTCGATGAACCTGCATGGTTTTCTGGAGTCCTGTATTCAGGGGTCTACAAAGAAGCATTACCCATAAAGGCACAAGGGAGGACATGTCTACCTGGCATTAATACATAGGCGTCTATCTGGCATTAATACATAGGCTGCCTGGGTTCTGGGAGCCGTTAGAAGACTCGGAAGCCTCTGCTGGGCTCCACAGAAATGCAGAAATCATGCAGGTATGGCCGCAGCAGGCTGAAGCCCTCCAGAAAAGGCTGTCTGCTGGGGAATGGTGATGATTTGTAATCAAATTGTGTTTCATTAAAGAGAAAGTGTCCAGAGGTTTCCTGCTGGCTGTTTCCTAGCAAATTAAAGATAATGGAGTTAACAGAGAACAACTGTAAGTCAGATACCAACAGGTGGCAAGAGCCTGGAGAGAACTTTCTCTCTTTGGATGCTCGTATATGTCACGTGGGTGGAGCCCTGGTTCTGTCCTTGGCCAGAAAGCTGGGTTCATGGTAAGATAGTGCCTGAACCTCTGACTTTGAATCAGAGTCTATTCTATAGTCTTTCTTCTTATCTTGGGGATGGGGGTGGGTAGGTAGGAGAGAGAGACAGAGACAGAGACAGACAGAGACAGACAGAGACAGAGAGAGACAGAGAGAGAGAAAGAGAAAGAGTGTGTGTGTGTGTATGTGTGTACGTGCACAATCCATGTACAGATCAGAAGTCAAGGTAGGAGGTGAGATATGTGTGTGCACAATGCATGTACATGTCAGAAGCCAACCTCCAATGTTCCTCAGGCCCCATCCCTGTTCTCCCTGATTTGGCTAAGATGGCTCCCTGAGTACCAAGAATTCACCTGGCTTTGCTTTCCCGACTCTCAGGCCACAAGTGTGCTCCAACATGCCAGCTTTTTTTTACTTGGGTTCTTAGGAATAGAACTCAGGTCCCCATGCTTGCCCAATAAACATACTATGGTCTGAGCTACCTTTCCAGCTCCCTGTGCCCCCACCTTTAAAGTGGAAAAGGTATCTGAGTGACCTAATGCCCCATTTTGAGGGTGTGAGAAGATTCCCAGAGTCCAGGATGTCAATGATAAAATTGAGAACATTCTGGACACATGAGCCCAAGTTGGCCACCCTCTTGAGCTTCCTGTTCACAGCATGTTCTGACTTAGGGATTTTTCTGTCTCTTAGCTTTCTTGAGAATTACCAGATTCAAGACAAGCCCCAGAGCAGATGGGCTAGGAGCCAGTGTAGTTGGGCTCCCAGTACATAGACCAAGCACTTCAGGGATTGCCCATGTCCAGTGCCCTGGCCAAGCACAGCAACTTGGGCTCTCCTATGACCTTGGAGCTATCAGAGTTGCCCCCTGCAACCTCACCTGCGCCTCAGAACTGGCAAAGATCCAGGTAAAGAGATCACAACCAAGCAAGCGGATGACCTTACAGCCACTGGGAGATGGAACGCTACTCTTGGCCATCAGTTCCAAGTCTCGTGGCTTCTTGACTGCCGAGTATCCTCCACAGGCACACAGGCATGCTCCCATGGAAATATAGACAGTTATGTGCTTCCGGAGCACAAGTATACCCCTTACCGTGAACTCACTGCCAGCTTTTGGATGACCTTGAACCTCCTGCCTGTCCTCTCACTGAACATACCTTACTGTGCAGAAAAGAGGGGAGTGGGCCGCACCTCAAAACCATAGGCCCAGATGTTGGTCCTACTACACATCACAGTACACAGGTGGAAGGGAAACTTCTGGAAGGTAAGACAGTAAGAAGGGCAGACTTCCTCACCTTGCCATAGTCAGAGGCTCCCTGGAGCAGAACCTGATGAGGCTGGGGATCCTCTGAGGCCCAAACTGGGCCAGTGAAACCTGGAACTCAAGCCAAGAGGGAAGGAAACCCAAGAGGAGATGGGGCCTGGGAGGAGAGGCAGTCTGTGATTTTTAATTTACTTTTTCTTGCCCTGAGACAAAAATTAATTTGACTTGGGAAAAAAAAGGAACTTTTAACTTGACTTTTGAAAGTAAAATTTCTGCAACTCTTTTTCCACTTAACAGAACATTCCCTCCACTTCTAAGGCATAACGTTAATATGCACCAAGGATAGGGAATTCCCTAGGCTCAGCCCACATATCACTGAACTGATTTTCCCCTCATTTCCTAGTAATTCTGGCTGGGTTATGCTAACAGGAGAGTTAGCAGCTAATTTTGCTACAGGGGGATAATAACAGGAAATGATCTTTAGTAATGAATTAGATAGAGTCCTCGGATCCTGGTTCCTTTTTATTAGAAAAGGTCAGTAGCATCTTATGTGTGTAAATCTATGTGAGGACAGTAGCAAGATATGGCGGGAGATGTGGAGCAGACACACCACAGGACAAAGCACAAGCCCCAAGCCACACTGAAGGTGTTGAGGACCAAGCTACAGTGGAAAAAATCATGAACTTGAGGTTAAGCACCAGGCACTAGCCCATGCTGGGTGTGTATGCTTGAGCACTGCCTAACCTCTCTGGAGCTGTCTGCTGAGCTCCTTGTGGAATGATTATTCCATCAAATCTGTCTCTAGTTTTCTACAGAGGATGCCATTCTCTGGTTCTTTTCACTTGCATTGCATCATCTACGCTTCACAATCATTGCTGTAAAAAATGGTCCACCAGGGGCTAGCAAGAAGGCTCAGTGGGCAAAAATGTCTGCTGCGAAATCCTGACAACTGAGTTTGGTCCCCAGAACCCATGAAGAGATGGGAAGGACAGAGTCCACAAAAGTGGCTCTCTGACATTCATACCCAAGACATACACATATACACGCACAGATGTACACACTCATGTGCATGTGTATGTACATGCATGCACAAGTGTGCACACACAAATAAACAATGAAAAAATTAAGCCCACCAAAGTAGACTAGCCTACACCTGAACAAGGAAGATTAAACATTACTCAGGTTTTGCAGACCCCAAAGTTGGTCTTATGACTCTAGATTATTCATCTTTATGGCCCTTGTTCTTTGAACTGGCTGTCTCTCCACTTTTATTGAACAGCTTTTTGATTACACGTTTCCTCATGACACATCACCAACCTGTGCATCAGTTTTTATTGGCTGTATATACATGCTACTCTCTTCGCAGCATAAGCTCAGAGGAGGGGTGCATTTTTCAAAATATGATTTAACACACCCTGAAATGGAAGAAATGATTACAAACTACATGGCAAAGTAAAGTTGTATTTCTGCAGAACCAAGGAGGTATGGACAAATCGGAAAGATGTAGCATGACGTCAGTAGTAGTGGAAATGAAGGTTGCCTTGGGACCAGGATAGCCAGCCTCCTTCCAGCAAAGAGGAGGCAAGAGGGTGGAGATTTGGGGACTTTGCACAAAGTTGTACATAATTCATCTCTCTGTGGTCTCTTCCTAGTTCACTCTCCTCTAAGCAGAATGGAATTGGTTTACCTGCCAGGAAGTTCAAGGGAGCCACACAAAACGTTGGCATAATGGCAGGCATGCTCGTTTGCTTTTTGTTGTCCTAAAACACTGACCAAAATCAGTTTGGGAAGGAGTATGGCCCAGCAGTTAAATGCACTTAACTAATCTTGCAGAGGACTGGGGTGTAGTTCCCAACACCCACAGAGCAGCTCACAACCATCTGTAACTCTAGTTCTTCAATCCATGCCTTTTCTGACGTTCATAGGCTCCTGCACACACACGATGCACATACATACACTCAAGCATGCACACATTAATTAAGTAATTAACAAACACTGGAGGAAAAAAAGACAAAACAATGAGAAGAAGAAAGGGTTGGTCTAATCTTACAACTGCAGGGTCACAGCCCCATCACTGAGGGAAAGCCAAGGCAAGAACTGAAACACAGACAACAGGGAAACACTACGTGCCTTGTTTTCCCTGGCTTGCTCAGAGACATTTTTACACAGCCCAGGCCCACCTGCCCAGGGATGCCACTGCCCAAATGTTTTAGTCAGGGTTTCCTTCACAAACCATCATGACCAAGAAGCAAGTTGGGGAGGAAAGGGTTTATTCAGCTTACATTTCCACATTGTTATCATCACCAAAGGAGGTCAGGACTGGAACACACACAGGGCAGGAACTTAGAGGCAGGAGCTGATGCAGAGGCCATGAAGGGATGCTGCTTACTGGATTGCTTCCCCTGGCTTGCTCAGCTTGTCTTCTTTAGAACCCAGAACTACTAGACCAGGGATGGCACCACCCACAATGGGCTGGGCCCACCCCCTTGACCCCTTGATAAAAATGCCTTACAGCTGGATCTCATAGAGGCATTTCCTCAAAGGGGGTCCTTTCTCTGTGATAACTCCAGCTTGTGTCAAGTTGACACAGAAAACCAGCCAGTACACCAAAGTAGTTTGGGCTATCCCCCATCAATCAGCAATCAAAAAAAAAAAAAAAATGCCCCATGGATATACCCGCAGGTCAATCTGATGGAGTTGTTTGTCATTTCTTCAGTTGAGGTTCCTTCTTCCCGGGTGACTCTAGTTTGTGTCAAGTTGACAAAAAAAAAAAATAATAATAATAATCAGTACAGCTACCATACTCCTGAAATTTACACCACTGGGCAGGAGGGAGTTTCAGCCCAGTTGAAACTGGCTGGCTCACTTCCTCTTAGCCAAAGCCCTTGTGTGGAGGTTTTCTGCTTCCCAGAAGCCTCCCAAGCTGTGGGTGGGGATGTAATTACAGTGTTGTAAAGCAAACAAACACACACTGGAGTAGGAGGCTTGCATATTTATTTGGCTAATTAAGGAGAAATCACTGAGAAGATATACGTCAGTCTCTTGCTTTCTTTTTTTTTTTTTCTGTAATACTAATTGACATTTTATTAGTGGCACATCTTTATTTTTATTGTGCCCTCAATACAGTACCAAGGCACAGCATCGTACTTTCTGGCAATAAGTGAAGGTGAATCACGCATCCCATAAATATTGCCATGTCTAGGGAAGCCCAGGGCACAGCGCCAGCATCAGCACCATATAGGAGAGTGTGGCGCCACACAGACATCTATCACGCTCTGACCTTCCAATTTGCTGCCTAGCTACCTAGAGAGCTGGTTCTGCTTTATCCAGCTCCCAAAGAGGCAAAGGTCAGCATTTCTACAGGCCAAGCTGGGATCAGAAAGGGAACAGGAGTCCAAAGACAGCTCCATGCTTTACAACTTCCACTTGCCTGCAGTGGAAGAGTGAGATGCGGTGACTCAAAACTTAAGAGTTAATTCAGACTTTGTGAGACACTGAGTCTGGGCCTAGAGAAAGAGAGCTGCCTCAGGCCCATAGAATCAGCAGATCTGGGTTGAATTTTTTTGCTCTGAACTCCCCCCCCGCCCCATTTTCCATTGGTTGAATGTCTTCCTTTTGCAGTAGGTTCCAATAATGAAATTGGAGACTCATATAAAGCCATGCACACTGTCTGGTGCACCATTCTGTCTCAGGAAGCTGTATTAGGGAAGACAGAAAATATAATTAACATAGCTCAGAGAACTTAAGGTCCTAAGATGTGGTCATAATGGGTACACACTAAATACCCTACCAGAGACTATTAAAAAAACAAACAACAACAACAACAACAACAACAACAAAAAACTCTTCTTTTGTGTTGGAGTGGGAGGCAGGAAGACACAGGAATTGCTGCAATACAAAGCTGGTTCTAACAGTCCAATAGTGGGAGCTGCTGGAGGCCTTAGAGCAGAGAAGGAAGACAGTAGGTGCAGTGATATATACAATTTTATATAGGACTTGAGCACCACAGACTTAGGTACCCAGAAAGGCCATGGAAGCAGTGTCTATGAGATGACCATATTAAACAAAATATATTAAGATTAATCCTACCAAATCCCTTAACTCTTTCCATGTAGCTGCTAGAAAAGTTTAAAATTACATATGTGTCTCACGTTATGTTTCTATTGGACAGCATAGAGTGTTTAGCGGGCATATCAAGACAGAGAGACTAGAGGCAGCAGCAACATCTGGGCCGTTTCATTCCAGCCAAACCACTCATGTCTCCAAGCCTGGCCCTGCCTCCCCTGCTGCCACTTCGCTGGGTAATTAAAATGCCGTGAAGCAAAAAGCCAGCTCCTGAGCATGCTTGATGATGCTCAGGGAGTTTGTGAAGCCTTTCCCAGACAGTGGTCTCAGACACCCATGTCACCTCCAGAGCAGGGATCGGGCCAATAGCGTCTGGCTCTCGGCCTTGGTATCTAGTGGTCATACACAGCTCACACATGTCCAGCAGCAACCATTTCACAAGGTAAATTAAAGCATATTCCCTCAACAACTGGCAACCAATGGACTGTTTTTTCAGTGACCCGTGTAACACTCCAAAAGCTGCAGGATTTGTCTTGATGGGTCCCAAGCATGGAGCTGGAGAATGGATACAATAGACATTATTCTGATGTGGTTTGGTTCTGTCTACACCTTCCTGGGCACGGACTCGAAATTAATCTACAATGATGTTCACCCTCTCGGTATTGACCTTGAACCTCTTCCTTTCTTCGTCAGTCAAATAAAGAAGCTGGGTTTCATGGCCTTGCACCACAGGAGAAGGCCTGCTGCCACGGTGAGGAAGCGAGTGTGTGTTCATTGCAGTCAGCAGGATCACAGTTCAAGCCCAAATTCTGCCATTTTACTAGCCCGATGGATTGGGGCAAGTGACAAATGACTTAGGCTGTGTGCACTTGGCGTTCTCTTCCGGAATATGAGAAGACGGTTGTTGACGATCTCATAGACTGAGGTGACTAGATTAGGGAAGAGGGAGTATTTTTGGTACCTGGTCTGTGCCGAAGTAAGTTACCTCACAAATAAAGACTTCCCGGTTTGTTTGGGGACTGTGAGCTCAAGCCTCGGGAGACTTCATCCTCACCGAGGTTGGACATCTCTTCCAGCTGCTGCTCTGTGAACGGGGAAGAGGAAACCTGCTTCTGATGCTGGGATTGCCACCTCGCAGAGGCAGGGGGCAAGGGTGGAGCTTCTATGCTGCAAGGATACCGCTGTGCCCATGGAGACAGCTGAGATGGGGATGGTGGTCTAGTCAAGAATAATTCTTGCACTTTATTTTAGATATTCATTATGATTACCTAGGCACAGTGATGCTAGCCTAAATGACCGTCCTTGAGAGGTGGAAGCAAGACGGTAGAGGCTCAAGGGCATCTTCAGCTACACATTTAATGAGTTCAAAGCTATCCCAGGGTACATAAGATTACATATTTTTATATTAAATAATTATTACTTAATTATTATATGTGCATGAAATGGGAAATAATTCTCTAGCTTGGTAAGAGAAGGTCACAGCTAGGGAAGTCTCCCAGAGAAAGCAGGGTCACAAGAAAGGGAGGGTTGTGACTTGAGGAAGGTCATGGCACCCCGTGTTGAAAAGACTTTCACTGGTTATTAAAGAAATTCTTTTGGAGAAAAAAATTATTATGTGATTATGTAATTACTATATGATGTTGTATTTATTATTATTATTATTATTATTATTATTATTATTATTATTATTATTATCACTGAAACTTACCTTTCATGTTTCTGCAGTCAGTTTTGGAAAAGCCACTGCCTTAAGGCAGGAGCCATAATCCCTCAGGGCGTTAGCAGTCAGGGTGGTCCTAGCACCTCTCGGCTCAAATCTGTGATATTAAATAACTGTTCCCTCCCTGTTGAGTTCAGGGGAGAAGCAACTATCTGGGTCGCCTCCTCCCTCCCTAGTTCTTTACGCTTTGTATTCTTATTACATCTGGGTCAGATTCGTTGTGACTATTACACATAATTTGGGAGTTTTTCCTCTTGTTTTGAAGTAGCAAAAGGTGACATTTCGATTCCAATCCATTCTCTCGGGATATCAAGAAACACTCAAATGTTTTTCTTGAAATTCTCATGACCTAGATAGAACTCCTAGATAGGATTAAATAGCTAAAAATTAAATGCGGTTATTACAGCTCGTTTTGTTTAATGTTATGAATGCAGGTTCCACAAATATTGTAATCGTGATACAATCTAATTCCTATTATTCTGCTCTGTATTATTATTTAAAATTATAAATATTGCCTTGCCCCAGAAAGGAAATAATATTCTTCCTAAAGCTATCTAGTTTACTCTCTCAGTATTTGAGTGTTAGCCATTGTTTATCTCTCTGTCACTTGTTGACTGAAAATATTTGAAGATGACTGAATAAATAAAATTAACTTTCATCAACAAAATTAATTATTGCAACAGTTTATTCTCCCAATAGTTCACAATTCTAACAATTAATGAGATTTTAATATCAACAGTTTATTTTATGTTTTCAGAGTGCAAACCTATAAATTTAGAAGTAGACCTAAATTTAGACATGAACAATAAATCCAAAAGATATACATGGTCATGTTACAATGACATGAGACCATAATAACTTACATCATCACTCAATAGCTGATGGCTCATGATTTGAGAAATACCATTTGACATTTTGAATTTGACATTTTTTCCTATTTAGCCATCTAAAAACGGAACATCAACATCACAAGCAAACTTTCATCCCTGCATAAGACAAGATTCCAACCAGGGGCTCAGAGAATAACTTGATTTTACATGTCTACTGGATTGAATGGTGAGGTGCTCAGATATGTGGTTAAACATTGTTTTACGTGTGTCTGTGGTATTGTTTTTTCCAGATAAAATCAGCAGCTGATTCAATACACCAGTAAAGCATGCTGCCTTCCACAATATGATCCTAATGGAACAAAAGATGGCTGGTTTCTAAGGTTTCAGCCTGGAATGGTCCCAGATGTTCACTTTTAAACACCCCATCCTGGGCAGGTAGCGTTATTTGGAAGGCTATGGAACTTTCAGGATGTTGAATACAGATCACTAGAGGCAGGCCCTTGAAGGTCAGATCTGCCCTGGTTCTGACCATGGTCTCCATTTCCCAGTCCAAAGGCTCCTGCCACCACAGACAAAGGGATCCACAATGCCTTCCACACCTAGATAGATTAACCCTACACATACACCCACCTGAAACTAGCAGCTAAACATGCCTTCTCTTCCTTAAGTTATTTTGGTCATAGTGACAAAAATTAGAAAATTTAATTTTATCAGAGTAAGGGAGATGCACTCTCTGTGTGTGAAAGTCTTTGAATTGGAAAGTTTATCTCCTGCCTTTGAACTTGAACTCAAGGCTGTTTATACCTTTGGGGTTCCTGGTTCTAAGGCTCTGGGCCTCAGAGAGCAGCTATCCCACTACTTAGTTAGTCTCTAGCCTACTGCAAAATCTGTATCTCTCCCCAGCACCCACAATTGTCTGGACCAACTGTGTGTGGAGGTCAGGAGTATCCTAGAAGCATGGGTGGATAACCCAGAGACCAAGCTGTTAAACTAACCAGGAGACTTCAATATAATATAGTTAGAAACAGCAGGAAGCTACCATCCCAGGGCTGAAGGGACAAAAGAAAGATGTGATGTTACTGGACGCTGGGTCTGTGGTCACTCAATGGAAGCTGGAATCTGAGTGGATCTCTCTATGTGATGAGCTAGAAACACAGAAGAGACACAAGACTACCTGAGCCAGAATGTGGTAGCACATTAGTCCTAGAACTTGGGAAGCAGAAGTAGGCAGATCTCTGTAAGTTCAAGCTAGTCTGGTCTACACAGTGAAGTCTAGGCAAGCCAAGGCTACATAGTGACACCCTGTTTCAAAGACAAAGAAAAATTACTGCCAAAAATCTGCTGGGAAATGCAACCACAGTTGAGAGGAGAAATACTCTAACTTCTACTGCCTTCTCCACCCAGTGTCCTCATAATGCTTCCCACAGGCTAAGCCCACCCACCTACCAAGCAGATAGGAATGCAGGGAGGAGAAAGAATGGTCCTCTGCAAAGGAGCTCAGGATCACCATCATGCCTTTCTCATTCCTCATCCTCATGACCCTAAACTGCAGGTGATTTCCAACTGCCAGCCACCTATAGTTTAAAGACATGAGGTGACTCCGTCAGGTGACATGGCTTGAAGAGGCAAAGCTGCCATCACAACAATACAAAGACTTTGAAATGAGGCATCGGGTGTCTCCTCAAAGTTTTCTCCTCTGTCTGCCTTGGTACCCGAGACCTTACTCCTGCCCTTACCCCTGCCTCCATTTCAAAAACTGCTATCTCTATGTCTCTGCCTCCTTACAGGTCAGTGTCCACGAGACCTTATCTTCCCCCCCCCAGCCCCCCACAAGAGGCCCTTCAAGAAACTGCCCTGCTTGAAGCAGTCTCTGAGAAGCTCCAGGCCTTGCAGGCAACATGAGTTTGGGGCCCTACTTCAAGAGTAAGATTCATGTGAAGCAGCCTACCACCAAGAAAAAGGAAGAGAAGACCAACCCATCTCCCACTCAATCTTCAGGCCCCTCTGCAACCTCTATGGTGCATGGCTTATGAGATCCCAGAGGAGATCCTACACGGAAGTCCAAAACCAGCCTCCAGAGAGAACCCATACTTGAGGCCTGCTAACAGTGCACTGCAGCTGGGGCCAGAGGGCAGTAAGTTCTTTGTTTCTCACTCAAGAGGCAAAGACCAGCCAGAGGGAGGGTGTACCACACCCTAGACACCCTCCTGCAGCCACAGCCAGGAGCAGGGCAACTAACTGGCTCTCTTGCCAGACAGACGGATACTTCCTGGGCCTTCCCTTCTCACTTTTACCACAAAGAGAGCAATGTTGCCAAGTCCAGTTTATTTGCTCACCGCTAAAAAGAAATGAAAGACACAGAAAAGGCATTATTTGGAAAGACAGCAGAAGTGAAAGATCACTGCAGACCGTCTGAGGTCCTGAAGGCCATCCTAACACAGGTTTCTTGGGTGTGTGGTGTACGCCCTTTGTGTGCTGCACAAGTATGCTCAGGTGCCTGGCATGCCACTTCAGCCAGACTGTGCACTGGCTAGACTGGCTAGCCCACAAGCCTCTAGGACCCACCTGTCTCCATGCTCCCCCATCCCAGCACTGACCCAGCATGCCTAGCTTTAACATGGGTACTGGGGATTCGAACACAGGTTCTCGTGTTTGTAGAACTTTACCGTACAAGCCAATACCCCAGCCCCTTAAAGCAGCTTTTATCTTTAGGAGGAAATAGTTAAGGAAACCTGGCAGCTGGTAATCTTCATTTGTGTCGTTCTTAGAGGAGGGAAAGAAAACTGAGGGGTTTTGAGTGAATCTGCCTTGTGTTACCAGTTTAAATATTGACAAGGGATATGTACACAGGAAGCAAGGGGGGTTGTTTGTTTTTATGTGTGACTGTGTGTGTGTGTGTGTGTGTGTGTGTGTGTGTGTGTGTGTGAGACTGTGAGTATGTATGTATATGTATGTGGCTCTGTGTGTATGTCTGTGTGGCTATGTGTCTCTGTGTGTCTGTGTGCACGTGTATGTTGCTGTGTGTGTGTGTGAAGCTGTGTGTGTATGCATGGGGGTATATTTGTATGTTGTCTGTGTATGTAGCTGTGTTTGTTTGTGTGTGTAGCTGTGTATATATGTGTGTGTCGCTGTGTGTGTGGTTGTGGCTGTGTAAGTGAGTGTGTGTGACTCTGTGTGGTTGAAGGGGCAGGCTATGTGTGGCTGTGTGTGTGTGTGTGTGTGTGTCACTCTGACTCTGTGTGTGTGACTCTGTGTGTGTGTGGCCATGTGAGTGTTGACCATGTGAGTGTGTGTGACTGGGAGTGGGAGAGGGGCTGTGTGCTGACTCTGTGTGTGTAAGGTATACATTCAAGTAAGTATGCGTGTACGTGGAGGTCAGAGGTCAATGTCAGATCTCATTCTCTTTTGCTCCCTCCCCCTTATTTTTTGATACCAGGTCTTTCAGTGAACCTGAAACCCCACCGTTCAGCCCGACTAGCTGACCAGCAAACTAAGAATCTACCTGTCACTGTCTCACCAGCACTAGGATTTCAAATTCATACTTCCATGCCTAGTTCTTCTGTTGTTTTGTTTTGTTTTTTAATGAGGATGCTGGAAACGTGAATGAGGTCCTTGTACCTACACAGCACGCAGCATTTACTGAGTCATCCCTCAGCTCTTTTCTGGTCCTTTGTGTGTAGGTAACACACTTCTTTTCCAGAAAAATGGGAATTGCTAGACGTGGAGTTTTGTATTCTTGGTTTTTCTATTTCCATGGTCACTGTGAGAAGCAGAGTGGTAAATGGTCAAGATATAGTTGGGGTTCAAGATCCTACAATGTTACCATTGGGGTTCAAGATCCTGCAGCATCACCATTGGGGTTCAAGAGCCTGCAGTGTCACCATTGGGGTTCGAGAGCCTGCAGTATTACCAAGGCAAATGAGCCGTGGCTTATCACCTTAGTAGGTGGTCATTCTCACATCTGTTACATCAGTGGACATTCCACCTGTATGGAGAGGTTGCTAGGATTATCCGAGTCATTTCTTGGGGAGTGTAGGACCATGCCTGGCACATTATAAAAGCAAGTACCATGATTGCTATGTTTCCACAGTAACACAAATACATACAAGCCTCGTTTGAAATGGATGCATACCATTCTTTTGAATGGATAGATTAGGGGAAGTTATTTAACCACTGCCCAATTGCTGGACACTTAATCTCTCCAAAGTTCCACTACTATAGCGACTGATAAGCAATGGCACCTCTAAAGCTCGTTGCATCTGTGATTTAACCGGCTTCCGTCCTAGGAAAGCAATTGCTAGAGAAAGGGCCACAAGCTTATTTAAGGTTCAGCTCATGATGCTCAATTGCTCTCTGGGGGAGTCGCACTATCTATAACGCAATGTCATGGAAAGAGACAGTGCAACCTGGGCATTGTCACATTGCCACTGTTAAGAGTTCATCGCGGCCTGCAGATGGGCGGGAAATGGCACCTTATTGTATGAGTTGCTTTCCCTGTGGCAACCTCAGGGGAGCTCTCACACCCCGTTTCTCAGCACTCCCCACCACCAAACACAGCCAGATGGGACAGGGAACAGACATCTTAATGGCCAGGAAGTACCCTGTTCACCAGGAGGAAGAACAGACAGCCACCGGGAGAGTCTAGTTGCTCTAAAGCCACAAGTGGAAGGAACCAAAGCACAAGGCTCTGGAGAAGAGGCCGGCTTCCAGCTCTTGTTCTGGGTCCCCCTGAGGCCACTCTAGGAGGACAGTTTGGGTGTTTTACTCTAAGACTAATAAAAACTTCGCCTTATCTAAACTGCACTGTGTAGTTAGTCTGTTCAGGAAGAAACCAAAAAAAGAAAAAAATAATCACTGCAACCTATCCCAGGCACACAGGGACTCTGCACAAATGTTTACAGAATAAATAAATCAACAGAGTAAGGGAAATTGGTCTGGGATTTGTCAAAAGTTTTGACTGAACTAAACTCTCTTGTCAAGACTTAAGAGATCATTAACGAATGCAAAAATCAATATGTTTTAACAGGCTATTATGTGAAAGGCACTCCGCTGGATACCCAGAAACACTGCAGGAAAAAAAAATAATCTCTACCTTCAAGGTGCTCTGGGGTGGGGGGCAGTGGGGAGGTGTTGAGATTAGTAACATGATCTTGGATGCAAAAATTATTTGGGCTTAAGTCTCAGAAGCCCAGTTCAATAGCTGAGTGCCAGATAGTTATCACTTAGAGTTGTTAAGCCTCAGTTTTCCTGCCTGTGAAATGGGCAATAACAAAAACCACTTCACAGAGCTATGAGTAAATGAGATGTGCTTACAGGGTACCTGACAATGAATGACTAAAAATGGTAGTTCTGACAGTTGTTTACAGTGACAGAGAAAAGCTGCACAGATCAGTTCAGTGGCCTCAAGCATGTGTTCATCTGTTCTACAGAAAGAAGCGTACCCCATGGAGTTGGGTTTGGATGCCTTCCACCATCTTATCTGACCCCTTGATTACATCTACTACAAAGATGCTATTTTCCAAAAGATGGTGTTCATGGGCCAGCATCAGGACAAGCATAACTTTGCAGGGGCAATTCAATCCCCCACAAAACAACATCTGAAGCCCCAGAGTCTACATGGATCTCCTGTTCTTTTGCTTGATTCTAAGCTCTGCCCCAGAATGCACTTTCACTCGACAGTACTAACCCACAACATACACACATCCACATACACACACATACACACATACATACACACACATACACACACATACACACATACATACACACACATACATATATATGTATTTGTATACATATATACAAATACACATGCATACATATACATACATATACATTCACATACACACAAATACACATAAACACAAATACACACATACGCACACAGCACATGCAAGCACAACTTTTCTCCAAGCTTTGTCACATTTGCTATATTAACATATTCACTATACAAGTCTCTCAGTACATCATTTCTCTAGGAACAAAGGTTTTTGTTTTGTTTTGTTTGGTTTGTTTTGGTTTTTTTTTGCTTTGTTTGTTTGGTTGGTTGGTTTTGGTTTGGTTTTTTTCAAGACAGGGTTTCTCTATATATCTGTATAGCCCTGGCTGTCCTGGAACTCACTCTGTAGATCAGGCTGGCCTTGAACTCAGAAATCCACCTGTCTCTGCCTCCCAAGTGCTGGGATTAAAAAGGCGTGTGCCACCACTGCCCATAGGATCAAAGATTAGTCTGGTATACAGTCGGCACTCAATAGAAGTCTGTGCAATGACTGAAAAGACTCTCCTTGGAGTATTGTTATCACCTGTGCAACATTCCCCTTCCCTAACAGTGGCCGTCTCTTCTAACTTAGGGGATGGTGAGGTAGTATTCCCCACAACCAACCCCCCTAAAGATAGCTATGTCCTCATTGCTAGTGAGCATGCTACCTTGTGTGTTAAAAACAGTGGTGCTCAGCCGGGCGGTGGTGGTGCATGCCTATAATCCCAGCACTTGGGAGGCAGAGGCAGGCGAATTTCTGAGTTCAAGGCCATCCTGGTCTACAGAGTGAGTTCTAGGACAGCTGGAGCTACACAGAAAAACCCTGTCTCAAAAAAAAAAAAAAAACAGTGGTGCTCAACTTTCCTAATGCTGGGACCCTTTAATACAGTTCCTCATGTTGTGGTGATCCCCAACTGTAAGATTATTTTGTTGCTACTTCATAACTGTAACTCTACTACTGGTATGAATTGCAATGCAAGTATCTGATATGTAGGATATCTGACATGTGACCCCTGTGAAAGGGTCATTCAACCCCCAAAGGGGTCGTGACCCACAGGTTGAGAACTGCTGTCTTAACAGGAACTTTGCAGGTGGGATTAAGTTAATGATTTGGAGACAAGCATGTATCTAAGACCATGGGAGCCCAGTGAGCCTGCAGATGCTCGGATGAGAGAGTTAGGAGAGGTGAAATTTTGAGATGAGACAGGAAGAAAGAACCAGAGCTGAGAGCAATGTCTGAGAACAAAGAAGGAGACCAGGCATGCAAGGAAACAGACTTCAGGAAAGGATCTTGGTCCTACAGATGTGATCCTCAGCCCCAGAGGCGCATAAGACTTCCAACCTCCAGAACTGCAAGACAGTACCTGTGGGCTACACTAACGGTGTTCTTGGTTGATACGGCAGCCAGACATGCAGATTCCTGGTTAGAACTGTTTGAGGCAATGTCTGCTAAGCCAGGCAGGTGGGATAGGCAGAGAGTGTGTACAGGCAAAGAATCAACACCCAAAAGGCCAAGGAACTTGCCTCACATCACACAGGTTCAGGATGGGAGTCCGAGTCCAGCTAATTTGCCTCTGGGGTCCTTGGTGTTTTTTGCTCTTGCAGTTGTGCTGCTGTGTGACCAAGGAATAGCCCCAGGCTGCATGAGTACCCACAGCTGTGATGCTCCCACTTGAGGAGGGTGTGGTTTCTAAAGGGCTTGTCCTGCTGAAAATGTATTCCCTGTGGTGCTCATGATATCTAGGTCCCAAGTCCAGGCTACAATCTGTCTGATCATTTAGGAAGTAAAGATGAGGACCGGTGATGGCCCACATGTCCTTAGAGATGATGTTCCATGAGACTCAACCTCAGGTAGGTGGCCCCTTAACAGAGAAGAAATCACAGGAATCCACAATCCGAGGCCACAGAGAGCATCCTTCCTCAAAGGCTCCTCTGGGTTCTAGAACAATCCACGGGGGTTCTTTCTTTAAAGATTTATTTATTTGTTTGTTTGTTTATTTATTTATTATATGAGTACACTGTAGCTGTCTTCAGACACACCAGAAGAGGGAATCAGCCACATTGCAGTTGGTTTTGAGCCACCATGTGGTTTCTGGAAATTGAACTCAGGACTTCTGGAAGAGTAGTCAGTGCTCTTCACCACGGAGCAGTCTCTCCAGCCCCCATGGGGGTTCTTAACACTCTATCTTAAAGGTAGGAAGCAAACACTTGTGGAAGTGTTCATTTACCCTAGACCTACAAGGGAAGCAGAGCCAGGACCTGTGGGGTCAGAAGAACTCAAGGATGTTACATAACACTGCCCCCCCCCCATGGTTTTACAGGTTAAGGACAGTGTAGAGAGATCGTAAGCTGAGCCACACAGCTGCTCACATATGACCAATGTCACGGGCCTGCAAGCCAGCCTGTCACCATTCTTCTGGCCTATGTCTAAAGGACCCTGGGTAGCTTCTAAAAGTCTTGAAAAACAACTGAATCAGCATCTCTGCTTTATATAATGTCTATTACATAGTCTCTCTCTCTTCTGCCCCCTCTCCCACTCCATATTTCCTTTTCTTCCTTCCTCATTCCCTTCCTTCTTTCTTTCCCCTCCCTCCCTCTTTCCCTCCCTTCCTCCTTCCCTCCCTCTCCCTCATAATATAAACAGCCTATGTGATAGGGTTACACGTAATAGCGACATGGGCTGGGTGTCTCCAGGTTCTTGGACCCTTTTTAGGGAATTAAAATAAAAAGCCTCGTGGATTAAGTGTCAGGTTAACTTTATTTAAAGAAAGCTATAGAACAAATCAGAATACACAAGAGAGCAACTGGCGTAAGTGTGGAGATACTGAGGGGCCTGAAGAGATCATCTGGGGGGCTCAAGAGAAGGAGAGGTTTGGTGGCTAAGAGATGTAGTGCAGGAGGTTCTCTGTTTTGGTTTGATAGGTAGGGTGAAAGAGTCGTTGACAGCTCTTGTCCCCTCCTATAACACATCTGCTTTTAATCACATGGATGTCCAATTATGCATATGCATAAGATGGTAAATAAGAGATTTTTGCTAAATGTTCTCTTACATAAACAGTTTTCCCTTCTTACAAATGCACCTAAAGCCAGTCTAGACCAGATCAGTCTTCCTATCAAACCAGAATGTGAAGAGAATATATTTAAATGAAAGCTGTCCATGTTTGATGGTCATTGAGGGGAGAAGAAACTTGCTGTTTCGTTCAGGGTGGGGAGTATATGGACAGTACACATAGGCAAGGTTTCCAAGCTGGTAAGGACATTGTTAGAAGCGGGGGGGGGGGGGG